>NW_027590529.1:0-65000 GCF_964213995.1 Mustelus asterias
AGAAGACGAAGAAGAAGATGAAGAAGAAGACGAAGAAGAAGACGAAGAAGATGAAGAAGAAGACGAAGAAGAAGACGAAGAAGATGAAGAAGAAGATGAAGAAGAAGACGAAGAAGAAGACGAAGAAGTAGACGAAGAAGAAGATGAAGAAGATGAAGAAGAAGACGAAGAAGATGAAGAAGAAGATGAAGAAGAAGACGAAGATGATGAAGAGGAAGATGAAGAAGAAGACGAAGAAGATGAAGAAGAAGTTGAAGAAGAAGACGAAGAAGATGAAGAAGAAGATGACGAAGAAGATGAAGAAGATGAAGAAGAAGATGAAGAACAAGACGAAGAAGATGAAGAAGAAGACGAAGAAGATGAAGAAGAAGATGAAGAAGAAGACGAAGAAGAAGATGAAGAAGAAGATGAAGAAGATGAAGGAGAAGATGAAGAAGATGAAGAAGAAGATGAAGAAGAATAC
This sequence comes from Mustelus asterias, assembly GCF_964213995.1. NCBI lineage: Eukaryota > Metazoa > Chordata > Chondrichthyes > Carcharhiniformes > Triakidae > Mustelus > Mustelus asterias. The sequence goes on from NW_027590529.1 coordinate 464, forward strand.
GAAGAAGATGAAGAAGATGAAGAAGACGAAGAAGAAGACGAAGAAGAAGATGAAGAAGATGAAGAAGAAGATGAAGTAGAAGACGAAGAAGATGAAGAAGAAGATGAAGAAGAAGATGAAGAAGAAGACGAAGAAGACGAAGAAGATGAAGAAGAAGATGAAGAAGAAGACGAAGAAGATGAAGAAGAAGATGAAGAAGATGAAGAAGAAGATGAAGAAGAAGACGAAGAAGATGAAGAAGAAGATGAAGAAGGAGACGAAGAAGATGAAGAAGAAGACGAAGAAGAAGACGAAGAAGATGAAGAAGAAGATGAAGAAGAAGACGAAGAAGAAGACGAAGAAGAAGACGAAGAAGAAGATGAAGAAGACGAAGAAGAAGATGAAGAAGAAGACGAAGAAGATGAAGAAGTAGATGAAGAGGAAGACGAAGAAGATGAAGAAGAAGATGAAGAAGAAGACGAAGAAGATGAAGAAGAAGATGAAGAAGAAGACGAAGAAGATGAAGAAGAAGATGAAGAAGAAGATGAAGAAGATGAAGAAGAAGATGAAGAAGAAGACGAAGAAGATGAAGAAGAAGACGAAGAAGATGAAGAAGAAGATGAAGAAGAAGACGAAGAAGAAGATGAAGAAGAAGATGAAGAAGATGAAGAAGAAGATGAAGAAGAAGATGAAGAAGAAGACGAAGAAGATGTAGAAGAAGATGAAGAAGAAGACGAAGAAGATGAAGAAGAAGAAGATGAAGAAGAAGACGAAGAAGATGAAGAAGATGAAGAAGAAGATGAAGAAGAAGACGAAGAAGATGAAGAAGAAGACGAAGAAGATGAAGAAGATGAAGAAGAAGACGAAGAAGAAGACGAAGAAGATGAAGAAGAAGACGAAGAAGATGAAGAAGAAGACGAAGAAGAAGACGAAGAAGATGAAGAAGAAGATGAAGAAGAAGACGAAGAAGATGAAGAACAAGATGAAGAAGAAGATGAAGAAGAAGACGAAGAAGACGAAGAAGATGAAGAAGAAGATGAAGAAGAAGATGAAGAAGAAGATGAAGAAGAAGACGAAGAAGATGAAGAAGAAGATGAAGAAGAAGACGAAGAAGATGAAGAAGAAGATGAAGAAGAAGACGAAGAAGATGAAGAAGAAGATGAAGAAGAAGATGAAGAAGAAGATGAAGAAGAAGAAGATGAAGAAGTTGAAGAAGAAGATGAAGAAGAAGACGAAGAAGATGAGGAAGAAGATGAAGAAGAAGACGAAGAAGATGAAGAAGAAGATGAAGAAGAAGACGAAGAAGATGAAGAAGAAGATGAATAAGAAGACGAAGAAGAAGATGAAGAAGAAGACGAAGAAGAAGACGAAGAAGATGAAGAAGAAGATGAAGAAGAAGACGAAGAAGAAGACGAAGAAGTAGACGAAGAAGAAGATGAAGAAGATGAAGAAGAAGACGAAGAAGATGAAGAAGAAGATGAAGAAGAAGACGAAGATGATGAAGAAGAAGATGAAGAAGAAGACGAAGAAGATGAAGAAGAAGATGAAGAAGAAGACGAAGAAGATGAAGAAGAAGATGAAGAAGAAGACGAAGAAGAAGATGAAGAAGAAGATGAAGAAGATGAAGAAGAAGATGAAGAAGAAGATGAAGAAGAAGACGAAGAAGATGTAGAAGAAGATGAAGAAGAAGACGAAGAAGATGAAGAAGAAGAAGATGAAGAAGAAGACGAAGAAGATGAAGAAGATGAAGAAGAAGATGAAGAAGAAGACGAAGAAGATGAAGAAGAAGACGAAGAAGATGAAGAAGATGAAGAAGAAGACGAAGAAGAAGACGAAGAAGATGAAGAAGAAGACGAAGAAGATGAAGAAGAAGATGAAGAAGAAGACGAAGAAGATGAAGAAGAAGATGAAGAAGAAGATGAAGAAGAAGACGAAGAAGAAGACGAAGAAGATGAAGAAGAAGATGAAGAAGAAGACGAAGAAGATGAAGAACAAGATGAAGAAGAAGATGAAGAAGAAGACGAAGAAGACGAAGAAGATGAAGAAGAAGATGAAGAAGAAGATGAAGAAGAAGATGAAGAAGAAGACGAAGAAGATGAAGAAGAAGATGAAGAAGAAGACGAAGAAGATGAAGAAGAAGATGAAGAAGAAGACGAAGAAGATGAAGAAGAAGATGAAGAAGAAGATGAAGAAGAAGATGAAGAAGAAGAAGATGAAGAAGATGAAGAAGAAGATGAAGAAGAAGACGAAGAAGATGAGGAAGAAGATGAAGAAGAAGACGAAGAAGATGAAGAAGAAGATGAAGAAGAAGACGAAGAAGATGAAGAAGAAGATGAATAAGAAGACGAAGAAGAAGATGAAGAAGAAGACGAAGAAGAAGACGAAGAAGATGAAGAAGAAGATGAAGAAGAAGACGAAGAAGAAGACGAAGAAGTAGACGAAGAAGATGAAGAAGAAGATGAAGAAGAAGACGAAGAAGAAGACGAAGAAGTAGACGAAGAAGAAGATGAAGAAGATGAAGAAGAAGACGAAGAAGATGAAGAAGAAGATGAAGAAGAAGACGAAGATGATGAAGAAGAAGATGAAGAAGAAGACGAAGAAGATGAAGAAGAAGATGAAGAAGAAGACGAAGAAGATGAAGAAGAAGATGACGAAGAAGATGAAGAAGATGAAGAAGAAGATGAAGAACAAGACGAAGAAGATGAAGAAGAAGACGAAGAAGATGAAGAAGAAGATGAAGAAGAAGACGAAGAAGAAGATGAAGAAGAAGATGAAGAAGATGAAGGAGAAGATGAAGAAGATGAAGAAGAAGATGAAGAAGAAGACGAAGAAGATGAAGAAGATGAAGAAGACGAAGAAGAAGACGAAGAAGAAGATGAAGAAGATGAAGAAGAAGATGAAGAAGAAGACGAAGAAGATGAAGAAGATGAAGAAGAAGATGAAGAAGAAGACGAAGAAGATGAAGAAGATGAAGAAGAAGACGAAGAAGAAGACGAAGAAGATGAAGAAGACGAAGAAGAAGACGAAGAAGAAGACGAAGAAGAAGACGAAGAAGATGAAGAAGAAGACGAAGAAGAAGAGGAGGAAGAAGACGAAGAAGAAGACGAAGAAGACGAAGAAGAAGACGAAGAAGAAGACGGAGAAGACGACGAAGAAGATGAAGAAGAAGACGAAGAAGATGAAGAAGAAGACGAAGAAGAAGACGAAGAAGATGAAGAAGATGAAGAAGATGAAGGAGAAGATGAAGAAGATGAAGAAGAAGATGAAGAAGAAGACGAAGAAGGTGAAGAAGATGAAGAAGACGAAGAAGAAGACGAAGAAGAAGATGAAGAAGATGAAGAAGAAGATGAAGAAGAAGACGAAGAAGATGAAGAAGAAGATGAAGAAGAAGATGAAGAAGAAGACGAAGAAGACGAAGAAGATGAAGAAGAAGATGAAGAAGAAGACGAAGAAGATGAAGAAGAAGATGAAGAAGATGAAGAAGAAGATGAAGAAGAAGACGAAGAAGATGAAGAAGAAGATGAAGAAGAAGACGAAGAAGATGAAGAAGAAGACGAAGAAGAAGACGAAGAAGATGAAGAAGAAGATGAAGAAGAAGACGAAGAAGAAGACGAAGAAGAAGACGAAGAAGAAGATGAAGAAGACGAAGAAGAAGATGAAGAAGAAGACGAAGAAGATGAAGAAGTAGATGAAGAGGAAGACGAAGAAGATGAAGAAGAAGACGAAGAAGATGAAGAAGAAGATGAAGAAGAAGATGAAGAAGAAGATGAAGAAGAAGAAGATGAAGAAGATGAAGAAGAAGATGAAGAAGAAGACGAAGAAGATGAGGAAGAAGATGAAGAAGACGAAGAAGATGAAGAAGAAGATGAAGAAGAAGACGAAGAAGATGAAGAAGAAGATGAATAAGAAGACGAAGAAGAAGATGAAGAAGAAGACGAAGAAGAAGACGAAGAAGATGAAGAAGAAGATGAAGAAGAAGACGAAGAAGAAGACGAAGAAGTAGACGAAGAAGAAGATGAAGAAGATGAAGAAGAAGACGAAGAAGATGAAGAAGAAGATGAAGAAGAAGACGAAGATGATGAAGAAGAAGATGAAGAAGAAGACGAAGAAGATGAAGAAGAAGATGAAGAAGAAGACGAAGAAGATGAAGAAGAAGATGACGAAGAAGATGAAGAAGATGAAGAAGAAGATGAAGAACAAGACGAAGAAGATGAAGAAGAAGACGAAGAAGATGAAGAAGAAGATGAAGAAGAAGACGAAGAAGAGGATGAAGAAGAAGATGAAGAAGATGAAGGAGAAGATGAAGAAGATGAAGAAGAAGATGAAGAAGAAGACGAAGAAGATGAAGAAGATGAAGAAGACGAAGAAGAAGACGAAGAAGAAGATGAAGAAGATGAAGAAGAAGATGAAGAAGAAGACGAAGAAGATGAAGAAGAAGATGAAGAAGAAGATGAAGAAGAAGACGAAGAAGACGAAGAAGATGAAGAAGAAGATGAAGAAGAAGACGAAGAAGATGAAGAAGAAGATGAAGAAGATGAAGAAGAAGATGAAGAAGAAGACGAAGAAGATGAAGAAGAAGATGAAGAAGAAGACGAAGAAGATGAAGAAGAAGACGAAGAAGAAGACGAAGAAGATGAAGAAGAAGATGAAGAAGAAGACGAAGAAGAAGACGAAGAAGAAGACGAAGAAGAAGATGAAGAAGACGAAGAAGAAGATGAAGAAGAAGACGAAGAAGATGAAGAAGTAGATGAAGAGGAAGACGAAGAAGATGAAGAAGAAGATGAAGAAGAAGACGAAGAAGATGAAGAAGAAGATGAAGAAGAAGACGAAGAAGATGAAGAAGAAGATGAAGAAGAAGATGAAGAAGATGAAGAAGAAGATGAAGAAGAAGACGAAGAAGATGAAGAAGAAGACGAAGAAGATGAAGAAGAAGATGAAGAAGAAGACGAAGAAGATGAAGAAGAAGATGAAGAAGAAGATGAAGAAGAAGATGAAGAAGAAGAAGATGAAGAAGATGAAGAAGAAGATGAAGAAGAAGACGAAGAAGATGAGGAAGAAGATGAAGAAGAAGACGAAGAAGATGAAGAAGAAGATGAAGAAGAAGACGAAGAAGATGAAGAAGAAGATGAATAAGAAGACGAAGAAGAAGATGAAGAAGAAGACGAAGAAGAAGACGAAGAAGATGAAGAAGAAGATGAAGAAGAAGACGAAGAAGAAGACGAAGAAGTAGACGAAGAAGATGAAGAAGAAGATGAAGAAGAAGACGAAGAAGAAGACGAAGAAGTAGACGAAGAAGAAGATGAAGAAGATGAAGAAGAAGACGAAGAAGATGAAGAAGAAGATGAAGAAGAAGACGAAGATGATGAAGAAGAAGATGAAGAAGAAGACGAAGAAGATGAAGAAGAAGATGAAGAAGAAGACGAAGAAGATGAAGAAGAAGATGACGAAGAAGATGAAGAAGATGAAGAAGAAGATGAAGAACAAGACGAAGAAGATGAAGAAGAAGACGAAGAAGATGAAGAAGAAGATGAAGAAGAAGACGAAGAAGAAGATGAAGAAGAAGATGAAGAAGATGAAGGAGAAGATGAAGAAGATGAAGAAGAAGATGAAGAAGAAGACGAAGAAGATGAAGAAGATGAAGAAGACGAAGAAGAAGACGAAGAAGAAGATGAAGAAGATGAAGAAGAAGATGAAGAAGAAGACGAAGAAGATGAAGAAGATGAAGAAGAAGATGAAGAAGAAGACGAAGAAGATGAAGAAGATGAAGAAGAAGACGAAGAAGAAGACGAAGAAGATGAAGAAGACGAAGAAGAAGACGAAGAAGAAGACGAAGAAGAAGACGAAGAAGATGAAGAAGAAGACGAAGAAGAAGAGGAGGAAGAAGACGAAGAAGAAGACGAAGAAGACGAAGAAGAAGACGAAGAAGAAGACGGAGAAGACGACGAAGAAGATGAAGAAGAAGACGAAGAAGATGAAGAAGAAGACGAAGAAGAAGACGAAGAAGATGAAGAAGATGAAGAAGATGAAGGAGAAGATGAAGAAGATGAAGAAGAAGATGAAGAAGAAGACGAAGAAGATGAAGAAGATGAAGAAGACGAAGAAGAAGACGAAGAAGAAGATGAAGAAGATGAAGAAGAAGATGAAGAAGAAGACGAAGAAGATGAAGAAGAAGATGAAGAAGAAGATGAAGAAGAAGACGAAGAAGACGAAGAAGATGAAGAAGAAGATGAAGAAGAAGACGAAGAAGATGAAGAAGAAGATGAAGAAGATGAAGAAGAAGATGAAGAAGAAGACGAAGAAGATGAAGAAGAAGATGAAGAAGAAGACGAAGAAGATGAAGAAGAAGACGAAGAAGAAGACGAAGAAGATGAAGAAGAAGATGAAGAAGAAGACGAAGAAGAAGACGAAGAAGAAGACGAAGAAGAAGATGAAGAAGACGAAGAAGAAGATGAAGAAGAAGACGAAGAAGATGAAGAAGTAGATGAAGAGGAAGACGAAGAAGATGAAGAAGAAGACGAAGAAGATGAAGAAGAAGATGAAGAAGAAGATGAAGAAGAAGATGAAGAAGAAGAAGATGAAGAAGATGAAGAAGAAGATGAAGAAGAAGACGAAGAAGATGAGGAAGAAGATGAAGAAGACGAAGAAGATGAAGAAGAAGATGAAGAAGGAGACGAAGAAGATGAAGAAGAAGATGAATAAGAAGACGAAGAAGAAGATGAAGAAGAAGACGAAGAAGAAGACGAAGAAGATGAAGAAGAAGATGAAGAAGAAGACGAAGAAGAAGACGAAGAAGTAGACGAAGAAGAAGATGAAGAAGATGAAGAAGAAGACGAAGAAGATGAAGAAGAAGATGAAGAAGAAGACGAAGATGATGAAGAAGAAGATGAAGAAGAAGACGAAGAAGATGAAGAAGAAGATGAAGAAGAAGACGAAGAAGATGAAGAAGAAGATGACGAAGAAGATGAAGAAGATGAAGAAGAAGATGAAGAACAAGACGAAGAAGATGAAGAAGAAGACGAAGAAGATGAAGAAGAAGATGAAGAAGAAGACGAAGAAGAAGATGAAGAAGAAGATGAAGAAGATGAAGGAGAAGATGAAGAAGATGAAGAAGAAGATGAAGAAGAAGACGAAGAAGATGAAGAAGATGAAGAAGACGAAGAAGAAGACGAAGAAGAAGATGAAGAAGATGAAGAAGAAGATGAAGAAGAAGACGAAGAAGATGAAGAAGAAGATGAAGAAGAAGATGAAGAAGAAGACGAAGAAGACGAAGAAGATGAAGAAGAAGATGAAGAAGAAGACGAAGAAGATGAAGAAGAAGATGAAGAAGATGAAGAAGAAGATGAAGAAGAAGACGAAGAAGATGAAGAAGAAGATGAAGAAGAAGACGAAGAAGATGAAGAAGAAGACGAAGAAGAAGACGAAGAAGATGAAGAAGAAGATGAAGAAGAAGACGAAGAAGAAGACGAAGAAGAAGACGAAGAAGAAGATGAAGAAGACGAAGAAGAAGATGAAGAAGAAGACGAAGAAGATGAAGAAGTAGATGAAGAGGAAGACGAAGAAGATGAAGAAGAAGATGAAGAAGAAGACGAAGAAGATGAAGAAGAAGATGAAGAAGAAGACGAAGAAGATGAAGAAGAAGATGAAGAAGAAGATGAAGAAGATGAAGAAGAAGATGAAGAAGAAGACGAAGAAGATGAAGAAGAAGACGAAGAAGATGAAGAAGAAGATGAAGAAGAAGACGAAGAAGAAGATGAAGAAGAAGATGAAGAAGATGAAGAAGAAGATGAAGAAGAAGATGAAGAAGAAGACGAAGAAGATGTAGAAGAAGATGAAGAAGAAGACGAAGAAGATGAAGAAGAAGAAGATGAAGAAGAAGACGAAGAAGATGAAGAAGATGAAGAAGAAGATGAAGAAGAAGACGAAGAAGATGAAGAAGAAGACGAAGAAGATGAAGAAGATGAAGAAGAAGACGAAGAAGAAGACGAAGAAGATGAAGAAGAAGACGAAGAAGATGAAGAAGAAGATGAAGAAGAAGACGAAGAAGATGAAGAAGAAGATGAAGAAGAAGATGAAGAAGAAGACGAAGAAGAAGACGAAGAAGATGAAGAAGAAGATGAAGAAGAAGACGAAGAAGATGAAGAACAAGATGAAGAAGAAGATGAAGAAGAAGACGAAGAAGACGAAGAAGATGAAGAAGAAGATGAAGAAGAAGATGAAGAAGAAGATGAAGAAGAAGACGAAGAAGATGAAGAAGAAGATGAAGAAGAAGACGAAGAAGATGAAGAAGAAGATGAAGAAGAAGACGAAGAAGATGAAGAAGAAGATGAAGAAGAAGATGAAGAAGAAGATGAAGAAGAAGAAGATGAAGAAGATGAAGAAGAAGATGAAGAAGAAGACGAAGAAGATGAGGAAGAAGATGAAGAAGAAGACGAAGAAGATGAAGAAGAAGATGAAGAAGAAGACGAAGAAGATGAAGAAGAAGATGAATAAGAAGACGAAGAAGAAGATGAAGAAGAAGACGAAGAAGAAGACGAAGAAGATGAAGAAGAAGATGAAGAAGAAGACGAAGAAGAAGACGAAGAAGTAGACGAAGAAGATGAAGAAGATGAAGAAGAAGACGAAGAAGATGAAGAAGAAGATGAAGAAGAAGACGAAGATGATGAAGAAGAAGATGAAGAAGAAGACGAAGAAGATGAAGAAGAAGATGAAGAAGAAGACGAAGAAGATGAAGAAGAAGATGAAGAAGAAGACGAAGAAGAAGATGAAGAAGAAGATGAAGAAGATGAAGAAGAAGATGAAGAAGAAGATGAAGAAGAAGACGAAGAAGATGTAGAAGAAGATGAAGAAGAAGACGAAGAAGATGAAGAAGAAGAAGATGAAGAAGAAGACGAAGAAGATGAAGAAGATGAAGAAGAAGATGAAGAAGAAGACGAAGAAGATGAAGAAGAAGACGAAGAAGATGAAGAAGATGAAGAAGAAGACGAAGAAGAAGACGAAGAAGATGAAGAAGAAGACGAAGAAGATGAAGAAGAAGATGAAGAAGAAGACGAAGAAGATGAAGAAGAAGATGAAGAAGAAGATGAAGAAGAAGACGAAGAAGAAGACGAAGAAGATGAAGAAGAAGATGAAGAAGAAGACGAAGAAGATGAAGAACAAGATGAAGAAGAAGATGAAGAAGAAGACGAAGAAGACGAAGAAGATGAAGAAGAAGATGAAGAAGAAGATGAAGAAGAAGATGAAGAAGAAGACGAAGAAGATGAAGAAGAAGATGAAGAAGAAGACGAAGAAGATGAAGAAGAAGATGAAGAAGAAGACGAAGAAGATGAAGAAGAAGATGAAGAAGAAGATGAAGAAGAAGATGAAGAAGAAGAAGATGAAGAAGATGAAGAAGAAGATGAAGAAGAAGACGAAGAAGATGAGGAAGAAGATGAAGAAGAAGACGAAGAAGATGAAGAAGAAGATGAAGAAGAAGACGAAGAAGATGAAAAAGAAGATGAATAAGAAGACGAAGAAGAAGATGAAGAAGAAGACGAAGAAGAAGACGAAGAAGATGAAGAAGAAGATGAAGAAGAAGACGAAGAAGAAGACGAAGAAGTAGACGAAGAAGAAGATGAAGAAGATGAAGAAGAAGACGAAGAAGATGAAGAAGAAGATGAAGAAGAAGACGAAGATGATGAAGAAGAAGATGAAGAAGAAGACGAAGAAGATGAAGAAGAAAATGAAGAAGAAGACGAAGAAGATGAAGAAGAAGATGACGAAGAAGATGAAGAAGATGAAGAAGAAGATGAAGAACAAGACGAAGAAGATGAAGAAGAAGACGAAGAAGATGAAGAAGAAGATGAAGAAGAAGACGAAGAAGAAGATGAAGAAGAAGATGAAGAAGATGAAGGAGAAGATGAAGAAGAAGAAGAAGAAGATGAAGAAGAAGACGAAGAAGATGAAGAAGATGAAGAAGACGAAGAAGAAGACGAAGAAGAAGATGAAGAAGATGAAGAAGAAGATGAAGAAGAAGACGAAGAAGATGAAGAAGATGAAGAAGAAGATGAAGAAGAAGACGAAGAAGACGAAGAAGATGAAGAAGAAGATGAAGAAGAAGACGAAGAAGATGAAGAAGAAGATGAAGAAGATGAAGAAGAAGATGAAGAAGAAGACGAAGAAGATGAAGAAGAAGATGAAGAAGAAGACGAAGAAGATGAAGAAGAAGACGAAGAAGAAGACGAAGAAGATGAAGAAGAAGATGAAGAAGCAGACGAAGAAGAAGACGAAGAAGAAGACGAAGAAGAAGATGAAGAAGACGAAGAAGAAGATGAAGAAGAAGACGAAGAAGATGAAGAAGTAGATGAAGAGGAAGACGAAGAAGATGAAGAAGAAGACGAAGAAGATGAAGAAGAAGATGAAGAAGAAGATGAAGAAGAAGATGAAGAAGAAGAAGATGAAGAAGATGAAGAAGAAGATGAAGAAGAAGACGAAGAAGATGAGGAAGAAGATGAAGAAGAAGACGAAGAAGATGAAGAAGAAGATGAAGAAGAAGACGAAGAAGATGAAGAAGAAGATGAATAAGAAGACGAAGAAGAAGATGAAGAAGAAGACGAAGAAGAAGACGAAGAAGATGAAGAAGATGATGAAGAAGAAGACGAAGAAGAAGACGAAGAAGTAGACGAAGAAGAAGATGAAGAAGATGAAGAAGAAGACGAAGAAGATGAAGAAGAAGATGAAGAAGAAGACGAAGATGATGAAGAAGAAGATGAAGAAGAAGACGAAGAAGATGAAGAAGAAGATGAAGAAGAAGACGAAGAAGATGAAGAAGAAGACGACGAAGAAGATGAAGAAGATGAAGAAGAAGATGAAGAACAAGACGAAGAAGATGAAGAAGAAGACGAAGAAGATGAAGAAGAAGATGAAGAAGAAGACGAAGAAGAAGATGAAGAAGAAGATGAAGAAGATGAAGGAGAAGATGAAGAAGATGAAGAAGAAGATGAAGAAGAAGACGAAGAAGATGAAGAAGATGAAGAAGACGAAGAAGAAGACGAAGAAGAAGATGAAGAAGATGAAGAAGAAGATGAAGAAGAAGACGAAGAAGATGAAGAAGATGAAGAAGAAGATGAAGAAGAAGACGAAGAAGATGAAGAAGATGAAGAAGAAGACGAAGAAGAAGACGAAGAAGATGAAGAAGACGAAGAAGAAGACGAAGAAGAAGACGAAGAAGAAGACGAAGAAGATGAAGAAGAAGACGAAGAAGAAGAGGAGGAAGAAGACGAAGAAGAAGACGAAGAAGACGAAGAAGAAGACGAAGAAGAAGACGGAGAAGACGACGAAGAAGATGAAGAAGAAGACGAAGAAGATGAAGAAGAAGACGAAGAAGAAGACGAAGAAGATGAAGAAGATGAAGAAGAAGACGAAGAAGATGAAGAAGAAGATGAAGAAGAAGACGAAGAAGAAGACGAAGAAGATGAAGAAGAAGACGAAGAAGATGAAGAAGAAGATGAAGAAGATGAAGAAGAAGATGAAGAAGAAGACGAAGAAGATGAAGAAGAAGATGGAGAAGAAGACGAAGAAGATGAAGAAGAAGATGAAGAAGAAGACGAAGAAGATGAAGAAGAAGAGGAAGAAGAAGACGAAGAAGAAGATGAAGAAGAAGACGAAGAAGAAGACGAAGAAGATGAAGAAGAAGATGAAGAAGAAGACGAAGAAGATGAAGAAGAAGATGAAGAAGAAGACGAAGAAGATGAAGAAGAAGATGAAGAAGAAGACGAAGAAGATGAAGAAGAAGATGAAGAAGAAGATGAAGAAGATGAAGAAGAAGAAGACGAAGAAGATGAAGAAGAAGACGAAGAAGATGAAGAAGAAGATGAAGAAGAAGACGAAGAAGAAGATGAAGAAGAAGATGAAGAAGATGAAGAAGAAGATGAAGAAGATGAAGAAGAAGATGAAGAAGAAGACGAAGAAGATGAAGAAGAAGATGAAGAAGAAGACGAAGAAGAAGACGAAGAAGAAGATGAAGAAGATGAAGAAGAAGATGAAGAAGAAGACGAAGAAGAAGACGAAGATGAAGAAGAAGACGAAGAAGACGAAGAAGATGAAGAAGAAGATGAAGAAGAAGACGAAGAAGATGAAGAAGAAGACGAAGAAGATGAAGAAGAAGATGAAGAAGAAGACGAAGAAGATGAAGAAGAAGATGAAGAAGAAGACGAAGAAGATGAAGAAGAAGATGAAGAAGAAGACGAAGAAGAAGATGAAGAAGAAGATGAAGAAGAAGACGAAGAAGATGAAGAAGAAGATGAAGAAGAAGACGAAGAAGAAGACGAAGAAGAAGACGAAGAAGAAGATGAAGAAGATGAAGAAGAAGATGACGAAGAAGACGAAGAAGATGAAGAAGAAGATGAAGAAGAAGACGAAGAAGATGAAGAAGAAGATGAAGAAGAAGACGAAGAAGATGAAGAAGAAGATGAAGAAGAAGACGAAGAAGATGAAGAAGAAGATGAAGAAGAAGATGAAGAAGATGAAGAAGAAGATGAAGAAGAAGATGAAGAAGAAGATGATGAAGATGAAGAAGAAGACGAAGAAGATGAAGAAGAAGATGAAGAAGAAGACGAAGATGATGAAGAAGAAGATGAAGAAGAAGACGAAGAAGATGAAGAAGAAAATGAAGAAGAAGACGAAGAAGATGAAGAAGAAGATGACGAAGAAGATGAAGAAGATGAAGAAGAAGATGAAGAACAAGACGAAGAAGATGAAGAAGAAGACGAAGAAGATGAAGAAGAAGATGAAGAAGAAGACGAAGAAGAAGATGAAGAAGAAGATGAAGAAGATGAAGGAGAAGATGAAGAAGATGAAGAAGAAGATGAAGAAGAAGACGAAGAAGATGAAGAAGATGAAGAAGACGAAGAAGAAGACGAAGAAGAAGATGAAGAAGATGAAGAAGAAGATGAAGAAGAAGACGAAGAAGATGAAGAAGATGAAGAAGAAGATGAAGAAGAAGACGAAGAAGACGAAGAAGATGAAGAAGAAGATGAAGAAGAAGACGAAGAAGATGAAGAAGAAGATGAAGAAGATGAAGAAGAAGATGAAGAAGATGACGAAGAAGATGAAGAAGAAGATGAAGAAGAAGACGAAGAAGATGAAGAAGAAGACGAAGAAGAAGACGAAGAAGATGAAGAAGAAGATGAAGAAGAAGACGAAGAAGAAGACGAAGAAGAAGACGAAGAAGAAGATGAAGAAGACGAAGAAGAAGATGAAGAAGAAGACGAAGAAGATGAAGAAGTAGATGAAGAGGAAGACGAAGAAGATGAAGAAGAAGACGAAGAAGATGAAGAAGAAGATGAAGAAGAAGATGAAGAAGAAGATGAAGAAGAAGAAGATGAAGAAGATGAAGAAGAAGATGAAGAAGAAGACGAAGAAGATGAGGAAGAAGATGAAGAAGAAGACGAAGAAGATGAAGAAGAAGATGAAGAAGAAGACGAAGAAGATGAAGAAGAAGATGAATAAGAAGACGAAGAAGAAGATGAAGAAGAAGACGAAGAAGAAGACGAAGAAGATGAAGAAGATGATGAAGAAGAAGACGAAGAAGAAGACGAAGAAGTAGACGAAGAAGAAGATGAAGAAGATGAAGAAGAAGACGAAGAAGATGAAGAAGAAGATGAAGAAGAAGACGAAGATGATGAAGAAGAAGATGAAGAAGAAGACGAAGAAGATGAAGAAGAAGATGAAGAAGAAGACGAAGAAGATGAAGAAGAAGACGACGAAGAAGATGAAGAAGATGAAGAAGAAGATGAAGAACAAGACGAAGAAGATGAAGAAGAAGACGAAGAAGATGAAGAAGAAGATGAAGAAGAAGACGAAGAAGAAGATGAAGAAGAAGATGAAGAAGATGAAGGAGAAGATGAAGAAGATGAAGAAGAAGATGAAGAAGAAGACGAAGAAGATGAAGAAGATGAAGAAGACGAAGAAGAAGACGAAGAAGAAGATGAAGAAGATGAAGAAGAAGATGAAGAAGAAGACGAAGAAGATGAAGAAGATGAAGAAGAAGATGAAGAAGAAGACGAAGAAGATGAAGAAGATGAAGAAGAAGACGAAGAAGAAGACGAAGAAGATGAAGAAGACGAAGAAGAAGACGAAGAAGAAGACGAAGAAGAAGACGAAGAAGATGAAGAAGAAGACGAAGAAGAAGAGGAGGAAGAAGACGAAGAAGAAGACGAAGAAGACGAAGAAGAAGACGAAGAAGAAGACGGAGAAGACGACGAAGAAGATGAAGAAGAAGACGAAGAAGATGAAGAAGAAGACGAAGAAGAAGACGAAGAAGATGAAGAAGATGAAGAAGAAGACGAAGAAGATGAAGAAGAAGATGAAGAAGAAGACGAAGAAGAAGACGAAGAAGATGAAGAAGAAGACGAAGAAGATGAAGAAGAAGATGAAGAAGATGAAGAAGAAGATGAAGAAGAAGACGAAGAAGATGAAGAAGAAGATGGAGAAGAAGACGAAGAAGATGAAGAAGAAGATGAAGAAGAAGACGAAGAAGATGAAGAAGAAGAGGAAGAAGAAGACGAAGAAGAAGATGAAGAAGAAGACGAAGAAGAAGACGAAGAAGATGAAGAAGAAGATGAAGAAGAAGACGAAGAAGATGAAGAAGAAGATGAAGAAGAAGACGAAGAAGATGAAGAAGAAGATGAAGAAGAAGACGAAGAAGATGAAGAAGAAGATGAAGAAGAAGATGAAGAAGATGAAGAAGAAGAAGACGAAGAAGATGAAGAAGAAGACGAAGAAGATGAAGAAGAAGATGAAGAAGAAGACGAAGAAGAAAGAAGATGAAGAAGAAGATGAAGAAGATGAAGAAGAAGATGAAGAAGATGAAGAAGAAGATGAAGAAGACGAAGAAGATGAAGAAGAAGATGAAGAAGAAGACGAAGAAGAAGACGAAGAAGAGATGAAGAAGATGAAGAAGAAGATGAAGAAGAAGACGAAGAAGAAGACGAAGATGAAGAAGAAGACGAAGAAGACGAAGAAGATGAAGAAGAAGATGAAGAAGAAGACGAAGAAGATGAAGAAGAAGACGAAGAAGATGAAGAAGAAGATGAAGAAGAAGACGAAGAAGATGAAGAAGAAGATGAAGAAGAAGACGAAGAAGATGAAGAAGAAGATGAAGAAGAAGACGAAGAAGAAGATGAAGAAGAGATGAAGAAGAAGACGAAGAAGATGAAGAAGAAGATGAAGAAGAAGACGAAGAAGAAGACGAAGAAGAAGACGAAGAAGAAGATGAAGAAGATGAAGAAGAAGATGACGAAGAAGACGAAGAAGATGAAGAAGAAGATGAAGAAGAAGACGAAGAAGATGAAGAAGAAGATGAAGAAGAAGACGAAGAAGATGAAGAAGAAGATGAAGAAGAAGACGAAGAAGATGAAGAAGAAGATGAAGAAGAAGATGAAGAAGATGAAGAAGAAGATGAAGAAGAAGATGAAGAAGAAGATGAAGAAGATGAAGAAGAAGACGAAGAAGATGAAGAAGAAGATGAAGAAGAAGACGAAGATGATGAAGAAGAAGATGAAGAAGAAGACGAAGAAGATGAAGAAGAAAATGAAGAAGAAGACGAAGAAGATGAAGAAGAAGATGACGAAGAAGATGAAGAAGATGAAGAAGAAGATGAAGAACAAGACGAAGAAGATGAAGAAGAAGACGAAGAAGATGAAGAAGAAGATGAAGAAGAAGACGAAGAAGAAGATGAAGAAGAAGATGAAGAAGATGAAGGAGAAGATGAAGAAGATGAAGAAGAAGATGAAGAAGAAGACGAAGAAGATGAAGAAGATGAAGAAGACGAAGAAGAAGACGAAGAAGAAGATGAAGAAGATGAAGAAGAAGATGAAGAAGAAGACGAAGAAGATGAAGAAGATGAAGAAGAAGATGAAGAAGAAGACGAAGAAGACGAAGAAGATGAAGAAGAAGATGAAGAAGAAGACGAAGAAGATGAAGAAGAAGATGAAGAAGATGAAGAAGAAGATGAAGAAGAAGACGAAGAAGATGAAGAAGAAGATGAAGAAGAAGACGAAGATGAAGAAGAAGACGAAGAAGAAGACGAAGAAGATGAAGAAGAAGATGAAGAAGAAGACGAAGAAGAAGACGAAGAAGAAGACGAAGAAGAAGATGAAGAAGACGAAGAAGAAGATGAAGAAGAAGACGAAGAAGATGAAGAAGTAGATGAAGAGGAAGACGAAGAAGATGAAGAAGAAGACGAAGAAGATGAAGAAGAAGATGAAGAAGAAGATGAAGAAGAAGATGAAGAAGAAGAAGATGAAGAAGATGAAGAAGAAGATGAAGAAGAAGACGAAGAAGATGAGGAAGAAGATGAAGAAGAAGACGAAGAAGATGAAGAAGAAGATGAAGAAGAAGACGAAGAAGATGAAGAAGAAGATGAATAAGAAGACGAAGAAGAAGATGAAGAAGAAGACGAAGAAGAAGACGAAGAAGATGAAGAAGATGATGAAGAAGAAGACGAAGAAGAAGACGAAGAAGTAGACGAAGAAGAAGATGAAGAAGATGAAGAAGAAGACGAAGAAGATGAAGAAGAAGATGAAGAAGAAGACGAAGATGATGAAGAAGAAGATGAAGAAGAAGACGAAGAAGATGAAGAAGAAGATGAAGAAGAAGACGAAGAAGATGAAGAAGAAGACGACGAAGAAGATGAAGAAGATGAAGAAGAAGATGAAGAACAAGACGAAGAAGATGAAGAAGAAGACGAAGAAGATGAAGAAGAAGATGAAGAAGAAGACGAAGAAGAAGATGAAGAAGAAGATGAAGAAGATGAAGGAGAAGATGAAGAAGATGAAGAAGAAGATGAAGAAGAAGACGAAGAAGATGAAGAAGATGAAGAAGACGAAGAAGAAGACGAAGAAGAAGATGAAGAAGATGAAGAAGAAGATGAAGAAGAAGACGAAGAAGATGAAGAAGATGAAGAAGAAGATGAAGAAGAAGACGAAGAAGTAGACGAAGAAGAAGATGAAGAAGATGAAGAAGATGAATAAGAAGACGAAGAAGAAGACGAAGAAGAAGACGAAGAAGTAGACGAAGAAGAAGATGAAGAAGATGAAGAAGAAGACGAAGAAGATGAAGAAGAAGATGAAGAAGAAGACGAAGATGATGAAGAAGAAGATGAAGAAGAAGACGAAGAAGATGAAGAAGAAGATGAAGAAGAAGACGAAGAAGATGAAGAAGAAGACGACGAAGAAGATGAAGAAGATGAAGAAGAAGATGAAGAACAAGACGAAGAAGATGAAGAAGAAGACGAAGAAGATGAAGAAGAAGATGAAGAAGAAGACGAAGAAGAAGATGAAGAAGAAGATGAAGAAGATGAAGGAGAAGATGAAGAAGATGAAGAAGAAGATGAAGAAGAAGACGAAGAAGATGAAGAAGATGAAGAAGACGAAGAAGAAGACGAAGAAGAAGATGAAGAAGATGAAGAAGAAGATGAAGAAGAAGACGAAGAAGATGAAGAAGATGAAGAAGAAGATGAAGAAGAAGACGAAGAAGATGAAGAAGATGAAGAAGAAGACGAAGAAGAAGACGAAGAAGATGAAGAAGACGAAGAAGAAGACGAAGAAGAAGACGAAGAAGAAGACGAAGAAGATGAAGAAGAAGACGAAGAAGAAGAGGAGGAAGAAGACGAAGAAGAAGACGAAGAAGACGAAGAAGAAGACGAAAAAGAAGACGGAGAAGACGACGAAGAAGATGAAGGAGAAGATGAAGAAGATGAAGAAGAAGATGAAGAAGAAGACGAAGAAGATGAAGAAGATGAAGAAGACGAAGAAGAAGACGAAGAAGAAGATGAAGAAGATGAAGAAGAAGATGAAGAAGAAGACGAAGAAGATGAAGAAGATGAAGAAGAAGATGAAGAAGAAGACGAAGAAGATGAAGAAGATGAAGAAGAAGACGAAGAAGAAGACGAAGAAGATGAAGAAGACGAAGAAGAAGACGAAGAAGAAGACGAAGAAGAAGACGAAGAAGATGAAGAAGAAGACGAAGAAGAAGAGGAGGAAGAAGACGAAGAAGAAGACGAAGAAGACGAAGAAGAAGACGAAGAAGAAGACGGAGAAGACGACGAAGAAGATGAAGAAGAAGACGAAGAAGATGAAGAAGAAGACGAAGAAGAAGACGAAGAAGATGAAGAAGATGAAGAAGAAGACGAAGAAGATGAAGAAGAAGATGAAGAAGAAGACGAAGAAGAAGACGAAGAAGATGAAGAAGAAGACGAAGAAGATGAAGAAGAAGATGAAGAAGATGAAGAAGAAGATGAAGAAGAAGACGAAGAAGATGAAAAAGAAGATGGAGAAGAAGACGAAGAAGATGAAGAAGAAGATGAAGAAGAAGACGAAGAAGATGAAGAAGAAGAGGAAGAAGAAGACGAAGAAGAAGATGAAGAAGAAGACGAAGAAGAAGACGAAGAAGATGAAGAAGAAGATGAAGAAGAAGACGAAGAAGATGAAGAAGAAGATGAAGAAGAAGACGAAGAAGATGAAGAAGAAGATGAAGAAGAAGACGAAGAAGATGAAGAAGAAGATGAAGAAGAAGATGAAGAAGATGAAGAAGAAGAAGACGAAGAAGATGAAGAAGAAGACGAAGAAGATGAAGAAGAAGATGAAGAAGAAGACGAAGAAGAAGATGAAGAAGAAGATGAAGAAGATGAAGAAGAAGATGAAGAAGATGAAGAAGAAGATGAAGAAGAAGACGAAGAAGATGAAGAAGAAGATGAAGAAGAAGACGAAGAAGAAGACGAAGAAGAAGATGAAGAAGATGAAGAAGAAGATGAAGAAGAAGACGAAGAAGAAGACGAAGATGAAGAAGAAGACGAAGAAGACGAAGAAGATGAAGAAGAAGATGAAGAAGAAGACGAAGAAGATGAAGAAGAAGACGAAGAAGATGAAGAAGAAGATGAAGAAGAAGACGAAGAAGATGAAGAAGATGAAGAAGACGAAGAAGAAGACGAAGAAGAAGATGAAGAAGATGAAGAAGAAGATGAAGAAGAAGACGAAGAAGATGAAGAAGATGAAGAAGAAGATGAAGAAGAAGACGAAGAAGATGAAGAAGATGAAGAAGAAGACGAAGAAGAAGACGAAGAAGATGAAGAAGACGAAGAAGAAGACGAAGAAGAAGACGAAGAAGAAGACGAAGAAGATGAAGAAGAAGACGAAGAAGAAGAGGAGGAAGAAGACGAAGAAGAAGACGAAGAAGACGAAGAAGAAGACGAAGAAGAAGACGGAGAAGACGACGAAGAAGATGAAGAAGAAGACGAAGAAGATGAAGAAGAAGACGAAGAAGAAGACGAAGAAGATGAAGAAGATGAAGAAGATGAAGGAGAAGATGAAGAAGATGAAGAAGAAGATGAAGAAGAAGACGAAGAAGATGAAGAAGATGAAGAAGACGAAGAAGAAGACGAAGAAGAAGATGAAGAAGATGAAGAAGAAGATGAAGAAGAAGACGAAGAAGATGAAGAAGAAGATGAAGAAGAAGATGAAGAAGAAGACGAAGAAGACGAAGAAGATGAAGAAGAAGATGAAGAAGAAGACGAAGAAGATGAAGAAGAAGATGAAGAAGATGAAGAAGAAGATGAAGAAGAAGACGAAGAAGATGAAGAAGAAGATGAAGAAGAAGACGAAGAAGATGAAGAAGAAGACGAAGAAGAAGACGAAGAAGATGAAGAAGAAGATGAAGAAGAAGACGAAGAAGAAGACGAAGAAGAAGACGAAGAAGAAGATGAAGAAGACGAAGAAGAAGATGAAGAAGAAGACGAAGAAGATGAAGAAGTAGATGAAGAGGAAGACGAAGAAGATGAAGAAGAAGACGAAGAAGATGAAGAAGAAGATGAAGAAGAAGATGAAGAAGAAGATGAAGAAGAAGAAGATGAAGAAGATGAAGAAGAAGATGAAGAAGAAGACGAAGAAGATGAGGAAGAAGATGAAGAAGACGAAGAAGATGAAGAAGAAGATGAAGAAGGAGACGAAGAAGATGAAGAAGAAGATGAATAAGAAGACGAAGAAGAAGATGAAGAAGAAGACGAAGAAGAAGACGAAGAAGATGAAGAAGAAGATGAAGAAGAAGACGAAGAAGAAGACGAAGAAGTAGACGAAGAAGAAGATGAAGAAGATGAAGAAGAAGACGAAGCAGATGAAGAAGAAGATGAAGAAGAAGACGAAGATGATGAAGAAGAAGATGAAGAAGAAGACGAAGAAGATGAAGAAGAAGATGAAGAAGAAGACGAAGAAGATGAAGAAGAAGATGACGAAGAAGATGAAGAAGATGAAGAAGAAGATGAAGAACAAGACGAAGAAGATGAAGAAGAAGACGAAGAAGATGAAGAAGAAGATGAAGAAGAAGACGAAGAAGAAGATGAAGAAGAAGATGAAGAAGATGAAGGAGAAGATGAAGAAGATGAAGAAGAAGATGAAGAAGAAGACGAAGAAGATGAAGAAGATGAAGAAGACGAAGAAGAAGACGAAGAAGAAGATGAAGAAGATGAAGAAGAAGATGAAGAAGAAGACGAAGAAGATGAAGAAGAAGATGAAGAAGAAGATGAAGAAGAAGACGAAGAAGACGAAGAAGATGAAGAAGAAGATGAAGAAGAAGACGAAGAAGATGAAGAAGAAGATGAAGAAGATGAAGAAGAAGATGAAGAAGAAGACGAAGAAGATGAAGAAGAAGATGAAGAAGAAGACGAAGAAGATGAAGAAGAAGACGAAGAAGAAGACGAAGAAGATGAAGAAGAAGATGAAGAAGAAGACGAAGAAGAAGACGAAGAAGAAGACGAAGAAGAAGATGAAGAAGACGAAGAAGAAGATGAAGAAGAAGACGAAGAAGATGAAGAAGTAGATGAAGAGGAAGACGAAGAAGATGAAGAAGAAGATGAAGAAGAAGACGAAGAAGATGAAGAAGAAGATGAAGAAGAAGACGAAGAAGATGAAGAAGAAGATGAAGAAGAAGATGAAGAAGATGAAGAAGAAGATGAAGAAGAAGACGAAGAAGATGAAGAAGAAGACGAAGAAGATGAAGAAGAAGATGAAGAAGAAGACGAAGAAGAAGATGAAGAAGAAGATGAAGAAGATGAAGAAGAAGATGAAGAAGAAGATGAAGAAGAAGACGAAGAAGATGTAGAAGAAGATGAAGAAGAAGACGAAGAAGATGAAGAAGAAGAAGATGAAGAAGAAGACGAAGAAGATGAAGAAGATGAAGAAGAAGATGAAGAAGAAGACGAAGAAGATGAAGAAGAAGACGAAGAAGATGAAGAAGATGAAGAAGAAGACGAAGAAGAAGACGAAGAAGATGAAGAAGAAGACGAAGAAGATGAAGAAGAAGATGAAGAAGAAGACGAAGAAGATGAAGAAGAAGATGAAGAAGAAGATGAAGAAGAAGACGAAGAAGAAGACGAAGAAGATGAAGAAGAAGATGAAGAAGAAGACGAAGAAGATGAAGAACAAGATGAAGAAGAAGATGAAGAAGAAGACGAAGAAGACGAAGAAGATGAAGAAGAAGATGAAGAAGAAGATGAAGAAGAAGATGAAGAAGAAGACGAAGAAGATGAAGAAGAAGATGAAGAAGAAGACGAAGAAGATGAAGAAGAAGATGAAGAAGAAGACGAAGAAGATGAAGAAGAAGATGAAGAAGAAGATGAAGAAGAAGATGAAGAAGAAGAAGATGAAGAAGATGAAGAAGAAGATGAAGAAGAAGACGAAGAAGATGAGGAAGAAGATGAAGAAGAAGACGAAGAAGATGAAGAAGAAGATGAAGAAGAAGACGAAGAAGATGAAGAAGAAGATGAATAAGAAGACGAAGAAGAAGATGAAGAAGAAGACGAAGAAGAAGACGAAGAAGATGAAGAAGAAGATGAAGAAGAAGACGAAGAAGAAGACGAAGAAGTAGACGAAGAAGATGAAGAAGATGAAGAAGAAGACGAAGAAGATGAAGAAGAAGATGAAGAAGAAGACGAAGATGATGAAGAAGAAGATGAAGAAGAAGACGAAGAAGATGAAGAAGAAGATGAAGAAGAAGACGAAGAAGATGAAGAAGAAGATGAAGAAGAAGACGAAGAAGAAGATGAAGAAGATGAAGAAGATGAAGAAGAAGATGAAGAAGAAGATGAAGAAGAAGACGAAGAAGATGTAGAAGAAGATGAAGAAGAAGACGAAGAAGATGAAGAAGAAGAAGATGAAGAAGAAGACGAAGAAGATGAAGAAGATGAAGAAGAAGATGAAGAAGAAGACGAAGAAGATGAAGAAGAAGACGAAGAAGATGAAGAAGATGAAGAAGAAGACGAAGAAGAAGACGAAGAAGATGAAGAAGAAGACGAAGAAGATGAAGAAGAAGATGAAGAAGAAGACGAAGAAGATGAAGAAGAAGATGAAGAAGAAGATGAAGAAGAAGACGAAGAAGAAGACGAAGAAGATGAAGAAGAAGATGAAGAAGAAGACGAAGAAGATGAAGAACAAGATGAAGAAGAAGATGAAGAAGAAGACGAAGAAGACGAAGAAGATGAAGAAGAAGATGAAGAAGAAGATGAAGAAGAAGATGAAGAAGAAGACGAAGAAGATGAAGAAGAAGATGAAGAAGAAGACGAAGAAGATGAAGAAGAAGATGAAGAAGAAGACGAAGAAGATGAAGAAGAAGATGAAGAAGAAGATGAAGAAGAAGATGAAGAAGAAGAAGATGAAGAAGATGAAGAAGAAGATGAAGAAGAAGACGAAGAAGATGAGGAAGAAGATGAAGAAGAAGACGAAGAAGATGAAGAAGAAGATGAAGAAGAAGACGAAGAAGATGAAAAAGAAGATGAATAAGAAGACGAAGAAGAAGATGAAGAAGAAGACGAAGAAGAAGACGAAGAAGATGAAGAAGAAGATGAAGAAGAAGACGAAGAAGAAGACGAAGAAGTAGACGAAGAAGAAGATGAAGAAGATGAAGAAGAAGACGAAGAAGATGAAGAAGAAGATGAAGAAGAAGACGAAGATGATGAAGAAGAAGATGAAGAAGAAGACGAAGAAGATGAAGAAGAAAATGAAGAAGAAGACGAAGAAGATGAAGAAGAAGATGACGAAGAAGATGAAGAAGATGAAGAAGAAGATGAAGAACAAGACGAAGAAGATGAAGAAGAAGACGAAGAAGATGAAGAAGAAGATGAAGAAGAAGACGAAGAAGAAGATGAAGAAGAAGATGAAGAAGATGAAGGAGAAGATGAAGAAGATGAAGAAGAAGATGAAGAAGAAGACGAAGAAGATGAAGAAGATGAAGAAGACGAAGAAGAAGACGAAGAAGAAGATGAAGAAGATGAAGAAGAAGATGAAGAAGAAGACGAAGAAGATGAAGAAGATGAAGAAGAAGATGAAGAAGAAGACGAAGAAGACGAAGAAGATGAAGAAGAAGATGAAGAAGAAGACGAAGAAGATGAAGAAGAAGATGAAGAAGATGAAGAAGAAGATGAAGAAGAAGACGAAGAAGATGAAGAAGAAGATGAAGAAGAAGACGAAGAAGATGAAGAAGAAGACGAAGAAGAAGACGAAGAAGATGAAGAAGAAGATGAAGAAGAAGACGAAGAAGAAGACGAAGAAGAAGACGAAGAAGAAGATGAAGAAGACGAAGAAGAAGATGAAGAAGAAGACGAAGAAGATGAAGAAGTAGATGAAGAGGAAGAAGAAGAAGATGAAGAAGAAGACGAAGAAGATGAAGAAGAAGATGAAGAAGAAGATGAAGAAGAAGATGAAGAAGAAGAAGATGAAGAAGATGAAGAAGAAGATGAAGAAGAAGACGAAGAAGATGAGGAAGAAGATGAAGAAGAAGACGAAGAAGATGAAGAAGAAGATGAAGAAGAAGACGAAGAAGATGAAGAAGAAGATGAATAAGAAGACGAAGAAGAAGATGAAGAAGAAGACGAAGAAGAAGACGAAGAAGATGAAGAAGATGATGAAGAAGAAGACGAAGAAGAAGACGAAGAAGTAGACGAAGAAGAAGATGAAGAAGATGAAGAAGAAGACGAAGAAGATGAAGAAGAAGATGAAGAAGAAGACGAAGATGATGAAGAAGAAGATGAAGAAGAAGACGAAGAAGATGAAGAAGAAGATGAAGAAGAAGACGAAGAAGATGAAGAAGAAGACGACGAAGAAGATGAAGAAGATGAAGAAGAAGATGAAGAACAAGACGAAGAAGATGAAGAAGAAGACGAAGAAGATGAAGAAGAAGATGAAGAAGAAGACGAAGAAGAAGATGAAGAAGAAGATGAAGAAGATGAAGGAGAAGATGAAGAAGATGAAGAAGAAGATGAAGAAGAAGACGAAGAAGATGAAGAAGATGAAGAAGACGAAGAAGAAGACGAAGAAGAAGATGAAGAAGATGAAGAAGAAGATGAAGAAGAAGACGAAGAAGATGAAGAAGATGAAGAAGAAGATGAAGAAGAAGACGAAGAAGATGAAGAAGATGAAGAAGAAGACGAAGAAGAAGACGAAGAAGATGAAGAAGACGAAGAAGAAGACGAAGAAGAAGACGAAGAAGAAGACGAAGAAGATGAAGAAGAAGACGAAGAAGAAGAGGAGGAAGAAGACGAAGAAGAAGACGAAGAAGACGAAGAAGAAGACGAAGAAGAAGACGGAGAAGACGACGAAGAAGATGAAGAAGAAGACGAAGAAGATGAAGAAGAAGACGAAGAAGAAGACGAAGAAGATGAAGAAGATGAAGAAGAAGACGAAGAAGATGAAGAAGAAGATGAAGAAGAAGACGAAGAAGAAGACGAAGAAGATGAAGAAGAAGACGAAGAAGATGAAGAAGAAGATGAAGAAGATGAAGAAGAAGATGAAGAAGAAGACGAAGAAGATGAAGAAGAAGATGGAGAAGAAGACGAAGAAGATGAAGAAGAAGATGAAGAAGAAGACGAAGAAGATGAAGAAGAAGAGGAAGAAGAAGACGAAGAAGAAGATGAAGAAGAAGACGAAGAAGAAGACGAAGAAGATGAAGAAGAAGATGAAGAAGAAGACGAAGAAGATGAAGAAGAAGATGAAGAAGAAGACGAAGAAGATGAAGAAGAAGATGAAGAAGAAGACGAAGAAGATGAAGAAGAAGATGAAGAAGAAGATGAAGAAGATGAAGAAGAAGAAGACGAAGAAGATGAAGAAGAAGACGAAGAAGATGAAGAAGAAGATGAAGAAGAAGACGAAGAAGAAGATGAAGAAGAAGATGAAGAAGATGAAGAAGAAGATGAAGAAGATGAAGAAGAAGATGAAGAAGAAGACGAAGAAGATGAAGAAGAAGATGAAGAAGAAGACGAAGAAGAAGACGAAGAAGAAGATGAAGAAGATGAAGAAGAAGATGAAGAAGAAGACGAAGAAGAAGACGAAGATGAAGAAGAAGACGAAGAAGACGAAGAAGATGAAGAAGAAGATGAAGAAGAAGACGAAGAAGATGAAGAAGAAGACGAAGAAGATGAAGAAGAAGATGAAGAAGAAGACGAAGAAGATGAAGAAGAAGATGAAGAAGAAGACGAAGAAGATGAAGAAGAAGATGAAGAAGAAGACGAAGAAGAAGATGAAGAAGAAGATGAAGAAGAAGACGAAGAAGATGAAGAAGAAGATGAAGAAGAAGACGAAGAAGAAGACGAAGAAGAAGACGAAGAAGAAGATGAAGAAGATGAAGAAGAAGATGACGAAGAAGACGAAGAAGATGAAGAAGAAGATGAAGAAGAAGACGAAGAAGATGAAGAAGAAGATGATGAAGAAGACGAAGAAGATGAAGAAGAAGATGAAGAAGAAGACGAAGAAGATGAAGAAGAAGATGAAGAAGAAGATGAAGAAGATGAAGAAGAAGATGAAGAAGAAGATGAAGAAGAAGATGAAGAAGATGAAGAAGAAGACGAAGAAGATGAAGAAGAAGATGAAGAAGAAGACGAAGATGATGAAGAAGAAGATGAAGAAGAAGACGAAGAAGATGAAGAAGAAAATGAAGAAGAAGACGAAGAAGATGAAGAAGAAGATGACGAAGAAGATGAAGAAGATGAAGAAGAAGATGAAGAACAAGACGAAGAAGATGAAGAAGAAGACGAAGAAGATGAAGAAGAAGATGAAGAAGAAGACGAAGAAGAAGATGAAGAAGAAGATGAAGAAGATGAAGGAGAAGATGAAGAAGATGAAGAAGAAGATGAAGAAGAAGACGAAGAAGATGAAGAAGATGAAGAAGACGAAGAAGAAGACGAAGAAGAAGATGAAGAAGATGAAGAAGAAGATGAAGAAGAAGACGAAGAAGATGAAGAAGATGAAGAAGAAGATGAAGAAGAAGACGAAGAAGACGAAGAAGATGAAGAAGAAGATGAAGAAGAAGACGAAGAAGATGAAGAAGAAGATGAAGAAGATGAAGAAGAAGATGGAGAAGATGACGAAGAAGATGAAGAAGAAGATGAAGAAGAAGACGAAGAAGATGAAGAAGAAGACGAAGAAGAAGACGAAGAAGATGAAGAAGAAGATGAAGAAGAAGACGAAGAAGAAGACGAAGAAGAAGACGAAGAAGAAGATGAAGAAGACGAAGAAGAAGATGAAGAAGAAGACGAAGAAGATGAAGAAGTAGATGAAGAGGAAGACGAAGAAGATGAAGAAGAAGACGAAGAAGATGAAGAAGAAGATGAAGAAGAAGATGAAGAAGAAGATGAAGAAGAAGAAGATGAAGAAGATGAAGAAGAAGATGAAGAAGAAGACGAAGAAGATGAGGAAGAAGATGAAGAAGAAGACGAAGAAGATGAAGAAGAAGATGAAGAAGAAGACGAAGAAGATGAAGAAGAAGATGAATAAGAAGACGAAGAAGAAGATGAAGAAGAAGACGAAGAAGAAGACGAAGAAGATGAAGAAGATGATGAAGAAGAAGACGAAGAAGAAGACGAAGAAGTAGACGAAGAAGAATGAAGAAGATGAAGAAGAAGACGAAGAAGATGAAGAAGAAGATGAAGAAGAAGACGAAGATGATGAAGAAGAAGATGAAGAAGAAGACGAAGAAGATGAAGAAGAAGATGAAGAAGAAGACGAAGAAGATGAAGAAGAAGACGACGAAGAAGATGAAGAAGATGAAGAAGAAGATGAAGAACAAGACGAAGAAGATGAAGAAGAAGACGAAGAAGATGAAGAAGAAGATGAAGAAGAAGACGAAGAAGAAGATGAAGAAGAAGATGAAGAAGATGAAGGAGAAGATGAAGAAGATGAAGAAGAAGATGAAGAAGAAGACGAAGAAGATGAAGAAGATGAAGAAGACGAAGAAGAAGACGAAGAAGAAGATGAAGAAGATGAAGAAGAAGATGAAGAAGAAGACGAAGAAGATGAAGAAGATGAAGAAGAAGATGAAGAAGAAGACGAAGAAGATGAAGAAGATGAAGAAGAAGACGAAGAAGAAGACGAAGAAGATGAAGAAGACGAAGAAGAAGACGAAGAAGAAGACGAAGAAGAAGACGAAGAAGATGAAGAAGAAGACGAAGAAGAAGAGGAGGAAGAAGACGAAGAAGAAGACGAAGAAGACGAAGAAGAAGACGAAGAAGAAGACGGAGAAGACGACGAAGAAGATGAAGAAGAAGACGAAGAAGATGAAGAAGAAGACGAAGAAGAAGACGAAGAAGATGAAGAAGATGAAGAAGAAGACGAAGAAGATGAAGAAGAAGATGAAGAAGAAGACGAAGAAGAAGACGAAGAAGATGAAGAAGAAGACGAAGAAGATGAAGAAGAAGATGAAGAAGATGAAGAAGAAGATGAAGAAGAAGACGAAGAAGATGAAGAAGAAGATGGAGAAGAAGACGAAGAAGATGAAGAAGAAGATGAAGAAGAAGACGAAGAAGATGAAGAAGAAGAGGAAGAAGAAGACGAAGAAGAAGATGAAGAAGAAGACGAAGAAGAAGACGAAGAAGATGAAGAAGAAGATGAAGAAGAAGAGAAGAAGATGAAGAAGAAGATGAAGAAGAAGACGAAGAAGATGAAGAAGAAGATGAAGAAGAAGACGAAGAAGATGAAGAAGAAGATGAAGAAGAAGATGAAGAAGATGAAGAAGAAGAAGACGAAGAAGATGAAGAAGAAGACGAAGAAGATGAAGAAGAAGATGAAGAAGAAGACGAAGAAGAAGATGAAGAAGAAGATGAAGAAGATGAAGAAGAAGATGAAGAAGATGAAGAAGAAGATGAAGAAGAAGACGAAGAAGATGAAGAAGAAGATGAAGAAGAAGACGAAGAAGAAGACGAAGAAGAAGATGAAGAAGATGAAGAAGAAGATGAAGAAGAAGACGAAGAAGAAGACGAAGATGAAGAAGAAGACGAAGAAGACGAAGAAGATGAAGAAGAAGATGAAGAAGAAGACGAAGAAGATGAAGAAGAAGACGAAGAAGATGAAGAAGAAGATGAAGAAGAAGACGAAGAAGATGAAGAAGAAGATGAAGAAGAAGACGAAGAAGATGAAGAAGAAGATGAAGAAGAAGACGAAGAAGAAGATGAAGAAGAAGATGAAGAAGAAGACGAAGAAGATGAAGAAGAAGATGAAGAAGAAGACGAAGAAGAAGACGAAGAAGAAGACGAAGAAGAAGATGAAGAAGATGAAGAAGAAGATGACGAAGAAGACGAAGAAGATGAAGAAGAAGATGAAGAAGAAGACGAAGAAGATGAAGAAGAAGATGAAGAAGAAGACGAAGAAGATGAAGAAGAAGATGAAGAAGAAGACGAAGAAGATGAAGAAGAAGATGAAGAAGAAGATGAAGAAGATGAAGAAGAAGATGAAGAAGAAGATGAAGAAGAAGATGAAGAAGATGAAGAAGAAGACGAAGAAGATGAAGAAGAAGATGAAGAAGAAGACGAAGATGATGAAGAAGAAGATGAAGAAGAAGACGAAGAAGATGAAGAAGAAAATGAAGAAGAAGACGAAGAAGATGAAGAAGAAGATGACGAAGAAGATGAAGAAGATGAAGAAGAAGATGAAGAACAAGACGAAGAAGATGAAGAAGAAGACGAAGAAGATGAAGAAGAAGATGAAGAAGAAGACGAAGAAGAAGATGAAGAAGAAGATGAAGAAGATGAAGGAGAAGATGAAGAAGATGAAGAAGAAGATGAAGAAGAAGACGAAGAAGATGAAGAAGATGAAGAAGACGAAGAAGAAGACGAAGAAGAAGATGAAGAAGATGAAGAAGAAGATGAAGAAGAAGACGAAGAAGATGAAGAAGATGAAGAAGAAGATGAAGAAGAAGACGAAGAAGACGAAGAAGATGAAGAAGAAGATGAAGAAGAAGACGAAGAAGATGAAGAAGAAGATGAAGAAGATGAAGAAGAAGATGAAGAAGAAGACGAAGAAGATGAAGAAGAAGATGAAGAAGAAGACGAAGAAGATGAAGAAGAAGACGAAGAAGAAGACGAAGAAGATGAAGAAGAAGATGAAGAAGAAGACGAAGAAGAAGACGAAGAAGAAGACGAAGAAGAAGATGAAGAAGACGAAGAAGAAGATGAAGAAGAAGACGAAGAAGATGAAGAAGTAGATGAAGAGGAAGACGAAGAAGATGAAGAAGAAGACGAAGAAGATGAAGAAGAAGATGAAGAAGAAGATGAAGAAGAAGATGAAGAAGAAGAAGATGAAGAAGATGAAGAAGAAGATGAAGAAGAAGACGAAGAAGATGAGGAAGAAGATGAAGAAGAAGACGAAGAAGATGAAGAAGAAGATGAAGAAGAAGACGAAGAAGATGAAGAAGAAGATGAATAAGAAGACGAAGAAGAAGATGAAGAAGAAGACGAAGAAGAAGACGAAGAAGATGAAGAAGATGATGAAGAAGAAGACGAAGAAGAAGACGAAGAAGTAGACGAAGAAGAAGATGAAGAAGATGAAGAAGAAGACGAAGAAGATGAAGAAGAAGATGAAGAAGAAGACGAAGATGATGAAGAAGAAGATGAAGAAGAAGACGAAGAAGATGAAGAAGAAGATGAAGAAGAAGACGAAGAAGATGAAGAAGAAGACGACGAAGAAGATGAAGAAGATGAAGAAGAAGATGAAGAACAAGACGAAGAAGATGAAGAAGAAGACGAAGAAGATGAAGAAGAAGATGAAGAAGAAGACGAAGAAGAAGATGAAGAAGAAGATGAAGAAGATGAAGGAGAAGATGAAGAAGATGAAGAAGAAGATGAAGAAGAAGACGAAGAAGATGAAGAAGATGAAGAAGACGAAGAAGAAGACGAAGAAGAAGATGAAGAAGATGAAGAAGAAGATGAAGAAGAAGACGAAGAAGATGAAGAAGATGAAGAAGAAGATGAAGAAGAAGACGAAGAAGTAGACGAAGAAGAAGATGAAGAAGATGAAGAAGATGAATAAGAAGACGAAGAAGAAGACGAAGAAGAAGACGAAGAAGTAGACGAAGAAGAAGATGAAGAAGATGAAGAAGAAGACGAAGAAGATGAAGAAGAAGATGAAGAAGAAGACGAAGATGATGAAGAAGAAGATGAAGAAGAAGACGAAGAAGATGAAGAAGAAGATGAAGAAGAAGACGAAGAAGATGAAGAAGAAGACGACGAAGAAGATGAAGAAGATGAAGAAGAAGATGAAGAACAAGACGAAGAAGATGAAGAAGAAGACGAAGAAGATGAAGAAGAAGATGAAGAAGAAGACGAAGAAGAAGATGAAGAAGAAGATGAAGAAGATGAAGGAGAAGATGAAGAAGATGAAGAAGAAGATGAAGAAGAAGACGAAGAAGATGAAGAAGATGAAGAAGACGAAGAAGAAGACGAAGAAGAAGATGAAGAAGATGAAGAAGAAGATGAAGAAGAAGACGAAGAAGATGAAGAAGATGAAGAAGAAGATGAAGAAGAAGACGAAGAAGATGAAGAAGATGAAGAAGAAGACGAAGAAGAAGACGAAGAAGATGAAGAAGACGAAGAAGAAGATGAAGAAGAAGACGAAGAAGAAGACGAAGAAGATGAAGAAGAAGACGAAGAAGAAGAGGAGGAAGAAGACGAAGAAGAAGACGAAGAAGACGAAGAAGAAGACGAAAAAGAAGACGGAGAAGACGACGAAGAAGATGAAGGAGAAGATGAAGAAGATGAAGAAGAAGATGAAGAAGAAGACGAAGAAGATGAAGAAGATGAAGAAGACGAAGAAGAAGACGAAGAAGAAGATGAAGAAGATGAAGAAGAAGATGAAGAAGAAGACGAAGAAGATGAAGAAGATGAAGAAGAAGATGAAGAAGAAGACGAAGAAGATGAAGAAGATGAAGAAGAAGACGAAGAAGAAGACGAAGAAGATGAAGAAGACGAAGAAGAAGACGAAGAAGAAGACGAAGAAGAAGACGAAGAAGATGAAGAAGAAGACGAAGAAGAAGAGGAGGAAGAAGACGAAGAAGAAGACGGAGAAGACGATGAAGAAGATGAAGAAGAAGACGAAGAAGATGAAGAAGAAGACGAAGAAGAAGACGAAGAAGATGAAGAAGATGAAGAAGAAGACGAAGAAGATGAAGAAGAAGATGAAGAAGAAGACGAAGAAGAAGACGAAGAAGATGAAGAAGAAGACGAAGAAGATGAAGAAGAAGATGAAGAAGATGAAGAAGAAGATGAAGAAGAAGACGAAGAAGATGAAAAAGAAGATGGAGAAGAAGACGAAGAAGATGAAGAAGAAGATGAAGAAGAAGACGAAGAAGATGAAGAAGAAGAGGAAGAAGAAGACGAAGAAGAAGATGAAGAAGAAGACGAAGAAGAAGACGAAGAAGATGAAGAAGAAGATGAAGAAGAAGACGAAGAAGATGAAGAAGAAGATGAAGAAGAAGACGAAGAAGATGAAGAAGAAGATGAAGAAGAAGACGAAGAAGATGAAGAAGAAGATGAAGAAGAAGATGAAGAAGATGAAGAAGAAGAAGACGAAGAAGATGAAGAAGAAGACGAAGAAGATGAAGAAGAAGATGAAGAAGAAGACGAAGAAGAAGATGAAGAAGAAGATGAAGAAGATGAAGAAGAAGATGAAGAAGATGAAGAAGAAGATGAAGAAGAAGACGAAGAAGATGAAGAAGAAGATGAAGAAGAAGACGAAGAAGAAGACGAAGAAGAAGATGAAGAAGATGAAGAAGAAGATGAAGAAGAAGACGAAGAAGAAGACGAAGATGAAGAAGAAGACGAAGAAGACGAAGAAGATGAAGAAGAAGATGAAGAAGAAGACGAAGAAGATGAAGAAGAAGACGAAGAAGATGAAGAAGAAGATGAAGAAGAAGACGAAGAAGATGAAGAAGAAGATGAAGAAGAAGACGAAGAAGATGAAGAAGAAGATGAAGAAGAAGACGAAGAAGAAGATGAAGAAGAAGATGAAGAAGAAGACGAAGAAGATGAAGAAGAAGATGAAGAAGAAGACGAAGAAGAAGACGAAGAAGAAGACGAAGAAGAAGATGAAGAAGATGAAGAAGAAGATGACGAAGAAGACGAAGAAGATGAAGAAGAAGATGAAGAAGAAGACGAAGAAGATGAAGAAGAAGATGAAGAAGAAGACGAAGAAGATGAAGAAGAAGATGAAGAAGAAGACGAAGAAGATGAAGAAGAAGATGAAGAAGAAGATGAAGAAGATGAAGAAGAAGATGAAGAAGAAGATGAAGAAGAAGATGAAGAAGATGAAGAAGAAGACGAAGAAGATGAAGAAGAAGATGAAGAAGAAGACGAAGAAGAAGACGAAGAAGAAGATGAAGAAGATGAAGAAGAAGATGAAGAAGAAGACGAAGAAGATGAAGAAGAAGATGAAGAAGAAGACGAAGAAGATGTAGAAGAAGATGAAGAAGAAGACGAAGAAGACGAAGAAGAAGAAGATGAAGAAGAAGACGAAGAAGATGAAGAAGATGAAGAAGAAGATGAAGAAGAAGACGAAGAAGATGAAGAAGAAGACGAAGAAGATGAAGAAGAAGATGAAGAAGAAGACGAAGAAGAAGACGAAGAAGATGAAGAAGAAGATGAAGAAGAAGATGAAGAAGAAGATGAAGAAGAAGACGAAGAAGATGAAGAAGAAGATGAAGAAGAAGACGAAGAAGATGAAGAAGAAGATGAAGAAGAAGACGAAGAAGATGAAGAAGAAGAGGAAGAAGAAACGAAGAAGAAGATGAAGAAGAAGATGAAGAAGAAGACGAAGAAGAAGACGAAGAAGATGAAGAAGAAGATGAAGAAGAAGATGAAGAAGAAGATGAAGAAGAAGACGAAGAAGATGAAGAAGAAGATGAAGAAGAAGACGAAGAAGATGTAGAAGAAGATGGAGAAGAAGACGAAGAAGATGAAGAAGAAGATGAAGAAGAAGACGAAGAAGATGAAGAAGAAGAGGAAGAAGAAGACGAAGAAGAAGATGAAGAAGAAGACGAAGAAGAAGACGAAGAAGATGAAGAAGAAGATGAAGAAGAAGACGAAGAAGATGAAGAAGAAGATGAAGAAGAAGACGAAGAAGATGAAGAAGAAGATGAAGAAGAAGACGAAGAAGATGAAGAAGAAGATGAAGAAGAAGATGAAGAAGATGAAGAAGAAGAAGACGAAGAAGATGAAGAAGAAGACGAAGAAGATGAAGAAGAAGATGAAGAAGAAGACGAAGAAGAAGATGAAGAAGAAGATGAAGAAGATGAAGAAGAAGATGAAGAAGATGAAGAAGAAGATGAAGAAGAAGACGAAGAAGATGAAGAAGAAGATGAAGAAGAAGACGAAGAAGAAGACGAAGAAGAAGATGAAGAAGATGAAGAAGAAGATGAAGAAGAAGACGAAGAAGAAGACGAAGATGAAGAAGAAGACGAAGAAGACGAAGAAGATGAAGAAGAAGATGAAGAAGAAGACGAAGAAGA
The DNA here is from genome assembly GCF_964213995.1 of Mustelus asterias. Classification (NCBI taxonomy): domain Eukaryota; kingdom Metazoa; phylum Chordata; class Chondrichthyes; order Carcharhiniformes; family Triakidae; genus Mustelus; species Mustelus asterias. Next base: position 34,229 of record NW_027590529.1, read on the forward strand.
TGAAGAAGAAGACGAAGAAGATGAAGAAGAAGATGAAGAAGAAGACGAAGAAGATGAAGAAGAAGATGAAGAAGAAGACGAAGAAGATGAAGAAGAAGATGAAGAAGAAGACGAAGAAGAAGATGAAGAAGAAGATGAAGAAGAAGACGAAGAAGATGAAGAAGAAGATGAAGAAGAAGACGAAGAAGAAGACGAAGAAGAAGACGAAGAAGAAGATGAAGAAGATGAAGAAGAAGATGACGAAGAAGACGAAGAAGATGAAGAAGAAGATGAAGAAGAAGACGAAGAAGATGAAGAAGAAGATGAAGAAGAAGACGAAGAAGACGAAGAAGAAGACGAAAAAGAAGACGGAGAAGACGACGAAGAAGATGAAGGAGAAGATGAAGAAGATGAAGAAGAAGATGAAGAAGAAGACGAAGAAGATGAAGAAGATGAAGAAGACGAAGAAGAAGACGAAGAAGAAGATGAAGAAGATGAAGAAGAAGATGAAGAAGAAGACGAAGAAGATGAAGAAGATGAAGAAGAAGATGAAGAAGAAGACGAAGAAGATGAAGAAGATGAAGAAGAAGACGAAGAAGAAGACGAAGAAGATGAAGAAGACGAAGAAGAAGACGAAGAAGAAGACGAAGAAGAAGACGAAGAAGATGAAGAAGAAGACGAAGAAGAAGAGGAGGAAGAAGACGAAGAAGAAGACGAAGAAGACGAAGAAGAAGACGAAGAAGAAGACGGAGAAGACGATGAAGAAGATGAAGAAGAAGACGAAGAAGATGAAGAAGAAGACGAAGAAGAAGACGAAGAAGATGAAGAAGATGAAGAAGAAGACGAAGAAGATGAAGAAGAAGATGAAGAAGAAGACGAAGAAGAAGACGAAGAAGATGAAGAAGAAGACGAAGAAGATGAAGAAGAAGATGAAGAAGATGAAGAAGAAGATGAAGAAGAAGACGAAGAAGATGAAAAAGAAGATGGAGAAGAAGACGAAGAAGATGAAGAAGAAGATGAAGAAGAAGACGAAGAAGATGAAGAAGAAGAGGAAGAAGAAGACGAAGAAGAAGATGAAGAAGAAGACGAAGAAGAAGACGAAGAAGATGAAGAAGAAGATGAAGAAGAAGACGAAGAAGATGAAGAAGAAGATGAAGAAGAAGACGAAGAAGATGAAGAAGAAGATGAAGAAGAAGACGAAGAAGATGAAGAAGAAGATGAAGAAGAAGATGAAGAAGATGAAGAAGAAGAAGACGAAGAAGATGAAGAAGAAGACGAAGAAGATGAAGAAGAAGATGAAGAAGAAGACGAAGAAGAAGATGAAGAAGAAGATGAAGAAGATGAAGAAGAAGATGAAGAAGATGAAGAAGAAGATGAAGAAGAAGACGAAGAAGATGAAGAAGAAGATGAAGAAGAAGACGAAGAAGAAGACGAAGAAGAAGATGAAGAAGATGAAGAAGAAGATGAAGAAGAAGACGAAGAAGAAGACGAAGATGAAGAAGAAGACGAAGAAGACGAAGAAGATGAAGAAGAAGATGAAGAAGAAGACGAAGAAGATGAAGAAGAAGACGAAGAAGATGAAGAAGAAGATGAAGAAGAAGACGAAGAAGATGAAGAAGAAGATGAAGAAGAAGACGAAGAAGATGAAGAAGAAGATGAAGAAGAAGACGAAGAAGAAGATGAAGAAGAAGATGAAGAAGAAGACGAAGAAGATGAAGAAGAAGATGAAGAAGAAGACGAAGAAGAAGACGAAGAAGAAGACGAAGAAGAAGATGAAGAAGATGAAGAAGAAGATGACGAAGAAGACGAAGAAGATGAAGAAGAAGATGAAGAAGAAGACGAAGAAGATGAAGAAGAAGATGAAGAAGAAGACGAAGAAGATGAAGAAGAAGATGAAGAAGAAGACGAAGAAGATGAAGAAGAAGATGAAGAAGAAGATGAAGAAGATGAAGAAGAAGATGAAGAAGAAGATGAAGAAGAAGATGAAGAAGATGAAGAAGAAGACGAAGAAGATGAAGAAGAAGATGAAGAAGAAGACGAAGAAGAAGACGAAGAAGAAGATGAAGAAGATGAAGAAGAAGATGAAGAAGAAGACGAAGAAGATGAAGAAGAAGATGAAGAAGAAGACGAAGAAGATGTAGAAGAAGATGAAGAAGAAGACGAAGAAGACGAAGAAGAAGAAGATGAAGAAGAAGACGAAGAAGATGAAGAAGATGAAGAAGAAGATGAAGAAGAAGACGAAGAAGATGAAGAAGAAGACGAAGAAGATGAAGAAGAAGATGAAGAAGAAGACGAAGAAGAAGACGAAGAAGATGAAGAAGAAGATGAAGAAGAAGATGAAGAAGAAGATGAAGAAGAAGACGAAGAAGATGAAGAAGCAGATGAAGAAGAAGACGAAGAAGATGAAGAAGAAGATGAAGAAGAAGACGAAGAAGATGAAGAAGAAGAGGAAGAAGAAGACGAAGAAGAAGATGAAGAAGAAGATGAAGAAGAAGACGAAGAAGAAGACGAAGAAGATGAAGAAGAAGATGAAGAAGAAGATGAAGAAGAAGATGAAGAAGAAGACGAAGAAGATGAAGAAGAAGATGAAGAAGAAGACGAAGAAGATGTAGAAGAAGATGGAGAAGAAGACGAAGAAGATGAAGAAGAAGATGAAGAAGAAGACGAAGAAGATGAAGAAGAAGAGGAAGAAGAAGACGAAGAAGAAGATGAAGAAGAAGACGAAGAAGAAGACGAAGAAGATGAAGAAGAAGATGAAGAAGAAGACGAAGAAGATGAAGAAGAAGATGAAGAAGAAGACGAAGAAGATGAAGAAGAAGATGAAGAAGAAGACGAAGAAGATGAAGAAGAAGATGAAGAAGAAGATGAAGAAGATGAAGAAGAAGAAGACGAAGAAGATGAAGAAGAAGACGAAGAAGATGAAGAAGAAGATGAAGAAGAAGACGAAGAAGAAGATGAAGAAGAAGATGAAGAAGATGAAGAAGAAGATGAAGAAGATGAAGAAGAAGATGAAGAAGAAGACGAAGAAGATGAAGAAGAAGATGAAGAAGAAGACGAAGAAGAAGACGAAGAAGAAGATGAAGAAGATGAAGAAGAAGATGAAGAAGAAGACGAAGAAGAAGACGAAGATGAAGAAGAAGACGAAGAAGACGAAGAAGATGAAGAAGAAGATGAAGAAGAAGACGAAGAAGATGAAGAAGAAGACGAAGAAGATGAAGAAGAAGATGAAGAAGAAGACGAAGAAGATGAAGAAGAAGATGAAGAAGAAGACGAAGAAGATGAAGAAGAAGATGAAGAAGAAGACGAAGAAGAAGATGAAGAAGAAGATGAAGAAGAAGACGAAGAAGATGAAGAAGAAGATGAAGAAGAAGACGAAGAAGAAGACGAAGAAGAAGACGAAGAAGAAGATGAAGAAGATGAAGAAGAAGATGACGAAGAAGACGAAGAAGATGAAGAAGAAGATGAAGAAGAAGACGAAGAAGATGAAGAAGAAGATGAAGAAGAAGACGAAGAAGATGAAGAAGAAGATGAAGAAGAAGACGAAGAAGATGAAGAAGAAGATGAAGAAGAAGATGAAGAAGATGAAGAAGAAGATGAAGAAGAAGATGAAGAAGAAGATGAAGAAGATGAAGAAGAAGACGAAGAAGATGAAGAAGAAGATGAAGAAGAAGACGAAGAAGAAGACGAAGAAGAAGATGAAGAAGATGAAGAAGAAGATGAAGAAGAAGACGAAGAAGACGAAGAAGAAGAAGATGAAGAAGAAGACGAAGAAGATGAAGAAGATGAAGAAGAAGATGAAGAAGAAGACGAAGCAGATGAAGAAGAAGACGAAGAAGATGAAGAAGAAGATGAAGAAGAAGACGAAGAAGAAGACGAAGAAGATGAAGAAGAAGATGAAGAAGAAGATGAAGAAGAAGATGAAGAAGAAGACGAAGAAGATGAAGAAGAAGATGAAGAAGAAGACGAAGAAGATGAAGAAGAAGATGAAGAAGAAGACGAAGAAGATGAAGAACAAGATGAAGAAGAAGATGAAGAAGAAGACGAAGAAGACGAGGAAGATGAAGAAGAAGATGAAGAAGAAGATGAAGAAGAAGATGAAGAAGAAGACGAAGAAGATGAAGAAGAATATGAAGAAGAAGACGAAGAAGATGAAGAAGAAGATGAAGAAGAAGACGAAGAAGATGAAGAAGAAGATGAAGAAGAAGATGAAGAAGAAGATGAAGAAGAAGAAGATGAAGAAGATGAAGAAGAAGATGAAGAAGAAGACGAAGAAGATGAGGAAGAAGATGAAGAAGAAGACGAAGAAGATGAAGAAGAAGATGAAGAAGAAGACGAAGAAGATGAAGAAGAAGATGAATAAGAAGACGAAGAAGAAGATGAAGAAGAAGACGAAGAAGACGACGAAGAAGATGAAGAAGAAGATGAAGAAGAAGACGAAGAAGAAGACGAAGAAGTAGACGAAGAAGAAGATGAAGAAGATGAAGAAGAAGACGAAGAAGATGAAGAAGAAGATGAAGAAGAAGACGAAGATGATGAAGAAGAAGATGAAGAAGAAGACGAAGAAGATGAAGAAGAAGATGAAGAAGAAGACGAAGAAGATGAAGAAGAAGATGACGAAGAAGATGAAGAAGATGAAGAAGAAGATGAAGCACAAGACGAAGAAGATGAAGAAGAAGACGAAGAAGATGAAGAAGAAGATGAAGAAGAAGACGAAGAAGAAGATGAAGAAGAAGATGAAGAAGATGAAGGAGAAGATGAAGAAGATGAAGAAGAAGATGAAGAAGAAGACGAAGAAGATGAAGAAGATGAAGAAGAAGATGAAGAAGAAGACGAAGAAGATGAAGAAGAAGATGAAGAAGAAGATGAAGAAGAAGATGAAGAAGACGAAGAAGATGAAGAAGAAGATGAAGAAGAAGACGAAGAAGATGAAGAAGAAGATGAAGAAGATGAAGAAGAAGATGAAGAAGAAGACGAAGAAGATGAAGAAGAAGATGAAGAAGAAGACGAAGAAGATGAAGAAGAAGACGAAGAAGAAGACGAAGAAGATGAAGAAGAAGATGAAGAAGAAGACGAAGAAGAAGACGAAGAAGAAGACGAAGAAGAAGATGAAGAAGACGAAGAAGAAGATGAAGAAGAAGACGAAGAAGATGAAGAAGTAGATGAAGAGGAAGACGAAGAAGATGAAGAAGAAGACGAAGAAGATGAAGAAGAAGATGAAGAAGAAGATGAAGAAGAAGATGAAGAAGAAGAAGATGAAGAAGATGAAGAAGAAGATGAAGAAGAAGACGAAGAAGATGAGGAAGAAGATGAAGAAGAAGACGAAGAAGATGAAGAAGAAGATGAAGAAGAAGACGAAGAAGATGAAGAAGAAGATGAATAAGAAGACGAAGAAGAAGATGAAGAAGAAGACGAAGAAGAAGACGAAGAAGATGAAGAAGAAGATGAAGAAGAAGACGAAGAAGAAGACGAAGAAGTAGACGAAGAAGAAGATGAAGAAGATGAAGAAGAAGACGAAGAAGATGAAGAAGAAGATGAAGAAGAAGACGAAGAAGATGAAGAAGAAGATGAAGAAGAAGACGAAGAAGATGAAGAACAAGATGAAGAAGAAGATGAAGAAGAAGACGAAGAAGACGAGGAAGATGAAGAAGAAGATGAAGAAGAAGATGAAGAAGAAGATGAAGAAGAAGACGAAGAAGATGAAGAAGAATATGAAGAAGAAGACGAAGAAGATGAAGAAGAAGATGAAGAAGAAGACGAAGAAGATGAAGAAGAAGATGAAGAAGAAGATGAAGAAGAAGATGAAGAAGAAGAAGATGAAGAAGATGAAGAAGAAGATGAAGAAGAAGACGAAGAAGATGAGGAAGAAGATGAAGAAGAAGACGAAGAAGATGAAGAAGAAGATGAAGAAGAAGACGAAGAAGATGAAGAAGAAGATGAATAAGAAGACGAAGAAGAAGATGAAGAAGAAGACGAAGAAGACGACGAAGAAGATGAAGAAGAAGATGAAGAAGAAGACGAAGAAGAAGACGAAGAAGTAGACGAAGAAGAAGATGAAGAAGATGAAGAAGAAGACGAAGAAGATGAAGAAGAAGATGAAGAAGAAGACGAAGATGATGAAGAAGAAGATGAAGAAGAAGACGAAGAAGATGAAGAAGAAGATGAAGAAGAAGACGAAGAAGATGAAGAAGAAGACGAAGAAGAAGATGAAGAAGAAGATGAAGAAGATGAAGGAGAAGATGAAGAAGATGAAGAAGAAGATGAAGAAGAAGACGAAGAAGATGAAGAAGATGAAGAAGACGAAGAAGAAGACGAAGAAGAAGATGAAGAAGATGAAGAAGAAGATGAAGAAGAAGACGAAGAAGATGAAGAAGAAGATGAAGAAGAAGATGAAGAAGAAGATGAAGAAGACGAAGAAGATGAAGAAGAAGATGAAGAAGAAGACGAAGAAGATGAAGAAGAAGATGAAGAAGATGAAGAAGAAGATGAAGAAGAAGACGAAGAAGATGAAGAAGAAGATGAAGAAGAAGACGAAGAAGATGAAGAAGAAGACGAAGAAGAAGACGAAGAAGATGAAGAAGAAGATGAAGAAGAAGACGAAGAAGAAGACGAAGAAGAAGACGAAGAAGAAGATGAAGAAGACGAAGAAGAAGATGAAGAAGAAGACGAAGAAGATGAAGAAGTAGATGAAGAGGAAGACGAAGAAGATGAAGAAGAAGACGAAGAAGATGAAGAAGAAGATGAAGAAGAAGATGAAGAAGAAGATGAAGAAGAAGAAGATGAAGAAGATGAAGAAGAAGATGAAGAAGAAGACGAAGAAGATGAGGAAGAAGATGAAGAAGAAGACGAAGAAGATGAAGAAGAAGATGAAGAAGAAGACGAAGAAGATGAAGAAGAAGATGAATAAGAAGACGAAGAAGAAGATGAAGAAGAAGACGAAGAAGAAGACGAAGAAGATGAAGAAGAAGATGAAGAAGAAGACGAAGAAGAAGACGAAGAAGTAGACGAAGAAGAAGATGAAGAAGATGAAGAAGAAGACGAAGAAGATGAAGAAGAAGATGAAGAAGAAGACGAAGATGATGAAGAAGAAGATGAAGAAGAAGACGAAGAAGATGAAGAAGAAGATGAAGAAGAAGACGAAGAAGATGAAGAAGAAGATGACGAAGAAGATGAAGAAGATGAAGAAGAAGATGAAGAACAAGACGAAGAAGATGAAGAAGAAGACGAAGAAGATGAAGAAGATGAAGAAGAAGACGAAGAAGAAGATGAAGAAGAAGATGAAGAAGATGAAGGAGAAGATGAAGAAGATGAAGAAGAAGATGAAGAAGAAGACGAAGAAGATGAAGAAGATGAAGAAGACGAAGAAGAAGACGAAGAAGAAGATGAAGAAGATGAAGAAGAAGATGAAGAAGAAGACGAAGAAGATGAAGAAGATGAAGAAGAAGATGAAGAAGAAGACGAAGAAGATGAAGAAGATGAAGAAGAAGACGAAGAAGAAGACGAAGAAGATGAAGAAGACGAAGAAGAAGACGAAGAAGAAGACGAAGAAGAAGACGAAGAAGAAGAAGAAGACGAAGAAGAAGAGGAGGAAGAAGACGAAGAAGAAGACGAAGAAGACGAAGAAGAAGACGAAGAAGAAGACGGAGAAGACGACGAAGAAGATGAAGAAGAAGACGAAGAAGATGAAGAAGAAGACGAAGAAGAAGACGAAGAAGATGAAGAAGATGAAGAAGAAGACGAAGAAGATGAAGAAGAAGATGAAGAAGAAGACGAAGAAGAAGACGAAGAAGATGAAGAAGAAGACGAAGAAGATGAAGAAGAAGATGAAGAAGATGAAGAAGAAGATGAAGAAGAAGACGAAGAAGATGAAGAAGAAGATGGAGAAGAAGACGAAGAAGATGAAGAAGAAGATGAAGAAGAAGACGAAGAAGATGAAGAAGAAGAGGAAGAAGAAGACGAAGAAGAAGATGAAGAAGAAGACGAAGAAGAAGACGAAGAAGATGAAGAAGAAGATGAAGAAGAAGACGAAGAAGATGAAGAAGAAGATGAAGAAGAAGACGAAGAAGATGAAGAAGAAGATGAAGAAGAAGACGAAGAAGATGAAGAAGAAGATGAAGAAGAAGATGAAGAAGATGAAGAAGAAGAAGACGAAGAAGATGAAGAAGAAGACGAAGAAGATGAAGAAGAAGATGAAGAAGAAGACGAAGAAGAAGATGAAGAAGAAGATGAAGAAGATGAAGAAGAAGAAGAAGAAGATGAAGAAGAAGATGAAGAAGAAGACGAAGAAGATGAAGAAGAAGATGAAGAAGAAGACGAAGAAGAAGACGAAGAAGAAGATGAAGAAGATGAAGAAGAAGATGAAGAAGAAGACGAAGAAGAAGACGAAGATGAAGAAGAAGACGAAGAAGACGAAGAAGATGAAGAAGAAGATGAAGAAGAAGACGAAGAAGATGAAGAAGAAGACGAAGAAGATGAAGAAGAAGATGAAGAAGAAGACGAAGAAGATGAAGAAGAAGATGAAGAAGAAGACGAAGAAGATGAAGAAGAAGATGAAGAAGAAGACGAAGAAGAAGATGAAGAAGAAGACGAAGAAGAAGACGAAGAAGATGAAGAAGAAGATGAAGAAGAAGACGAAGAAGAAGACGAAGAAGAAGATGAAGAAGATGAAGAAGAAGATGACGAAGAAGACGAAGAAGATGAAGAAGAAGATGAAGAAGAAGACGAAGAAGATGAAGAAGAAGATGAAGAAGAAGACGAAGAAGATGAAGAAGAAGATGAAGAAGAAGACGAAGAAGATGAAGAAGAAGATGAAGAAGAAGATGAAGAAGATGAAGAAGAAGATGAAGAAGAAGATGAAGAAGAAGATGAAGAAGATGAAGAAGAAGACGAAGAAGATGAAGAAGAAGATGAAGAAGAAGACGAAGAAGAAGATGAAGAAGAAGATGAAGAAGATGAAGAAGAAGATGAAGAAGAAGACGAAGAAGATGAAGAAGAAGATGATGAAGAAGACGAAGAAGATGTAGAAGAAGATGAAGAAGAAGACGAAGAAGACGAAGAAGAAGAAGATGAAGAAGAAGACGAAGAAGATGAAGAAGATGAAGAAGAAGATGAAGAAGAAGACGAAGAAGATGAAGAAGAAGACGAAGAAGATGAAGAAGAAGATGAAGAAGAAGACGAAGAAGAAGACGAAGAAGATGAAGAAGAAGACGAAGAAGATGAAGAAGAAGACGAAGAAGAAGACGAAGAAGATGAAGAAGAAGATGAAGAAGAAGACGAAGAAGAAGATGAAGAAGAAGACGAAGAAGAAGACGAAGAAGATGAAGAAGAAGATGAAGAAGAAGACGAAGAAGAAGACGAAGAAGAAGATGAAGAAGATGAAGAAGAAGATGAAGAAGAAGACGAAGAAGATGAAGAAGAAGATGAAGAAGAAGATGAAGAAGAAGACGAAGAAGAAGACGAAGAAGATGAAGAAGAAGATGAAGAAGAAGATGAAGAAGAAGATGAAGAAGAAGACGAAGAAGATGAAGAAGAAGATGAAGAAGAAGACGAAGAAGATGAAGAAGAAGATGAAGAAGAAGACGAAGAAGATGAAGAACAAGATGAAGAAGAAGATGAAGAAGAAGACGAAGAAGACGAAGAAGATGAAGAAGAAGATGAAGAAGAAGATGAAGAAGAAGATGAAGAAGAAGACGAAGAAGATGAAGAAGAAGATGAAGAAGAAGACGAAGAAGATGAAGAAGAAGATGAAGAAGAAGACGAAGAAGATGAAGAAGAAGATGAAGAAGAAGATGAAGAAGAAGATGAAGAAGAAGAAGATGAAGAAGATGAAGAAGAAGATGAAGAAGAAGACGAAGAAGATGAGGAAGAAGATGAAGAAGAAGACGAAGAAGATGAAGAAGAAGATGAAGAAGAAGACGAAGAAGATGAAGAAGAAGATGAATAAGAAGACGAAGAAGAAGATGAAGAAGAAGACGAAGAAGAAGACGAAGAAGATGAAGAAGAAGATGAAGAAGAAGACGAAGAAGAAGACGAAGAAGTAGACGAAGAAGAAGATGAAGAAGATGAAGAAGAAGACGAAGAAGATGAAGAAGAAGATGAAGAAGAAGACGAAGATGATGAAGAAGAAGATGAAGAAGAAGACGAAGAAGATGAAGAAGAAGATGAAGAAGAAGACGAAGAAGATGAAGAAGAAGATGACGAAGAAGATGAAGAAGATGAAGAAGAAGATGAAGAACAAGACGAAGAAGATGAAGAAGAAGACGAAGAAGATGAAGAAGAAGATGAAGAAGAAGACGAAGAAGAAGATGAAGAAGAAGATGAAGAAGATGAAGGAGAAGATGAAGAAGATGAAGAAGAAGATGAAGAAGACGAAGAAGATGAAGAAGATGAAGAAGACGAAGAAGAAGACGAAGAAGAAGATGAAGAAGATGAAGAAGAAGATGAAGAAGAAGACGAAGAAGATGAAGAAGAAGATGAAGAAGAAGATGAAGAAGAAGACGAAGAAGACGAAGAAGATGAAGAAGAAGATGAAGAAGAAGACGAAGAAGATGAAGAAGAAGATGAAGAAGATGAAGAAGAAGATGAAGAAGAAGACGAAGAAGATGAAGAAGAAGATGAAGAAGAAGACGAAGAAGATGAAGAAGAAGACGAAGAAGAAGACGAAGAAGATGAAGAAGAAGATGAAGAAGAAGACGAAGAAGAAGACGAAGAAGAAGACGAAGAAGAAGATGAAGAAGACGAAGAAGAAGATGAAGAAGAAGACGAAGAAGATGAAGAAGTAGATGAAGAGGAAGACGAAGAAGATGAAGAAGAAGACGAAGAAGATGAAGAAGAAGATGAAGAAGAAGATGAAGAAGAAGATGAAGAAGAAGAAGATGAAGAAGATGAAGAAGAAGATGAAGAAGAAGACGAAGAAGATGAGGAAGAAGACGAAGAAGAAGACGAAGAAGATGAAGAAGAAGATGAAGAAGAAGACGAAGAAGATGAAGAAGAAGATGAATAAGAAGACGAAGAAGAAGATGAAGAAGAAGACGAAGAAGAAGACGAAGAAGATGAAGAAGAAGATGAAGAAGAAGACGAAGAAGAAGACGAAGAAGTAGACGAAGAAGAAGATGAAGAAGATGAAGAAGAAGACGAAGAAGATGAAGAAGAAGATGAAGAAGAAGACGAAGATGATGAAGAAGAAGATGAAGAAGAAGACGAAGAAGATGAAGAAGAAGATGAAGAAGAAGACGAAGAAGATGAAGAAGAAGATGACGAAGAAGATGAAGAAGATGAAGAAGAAGATGAAGAACAAGACGAAGAAGATGAAGAAGAAGACGAAGAAGATGAAGAAGAAGATGAAGAAGAAGACGAAGAAGAAGATGAAGAAGAAGATGAAGAAGATGAAGGAGAAGATGAAGAAGATGAAGAAGAAGATGAAGAAGAAGACGAAGAAGATGAAGAAGATGAAGAAGACGAAGAAGAAGACGAAGAAGAAGATGAAGAAGATGAAGAAGAAGATGAAGAAGAAGACGAAGAAGATGAAGAAGAAGATGAAGAAGAAGATGAAGAAGAAGACGAAGAAGACGAAGAAGATGAAGAAGAAGATGAAGAAGAAGACGAAGAAGATGAAGAAGAAGATGAAGAAGATGAAGAAGAAGATGAAGAAGAAGACGAAGAAGATGAAGAAGAAGATGAAGAAGAAGACGAAGAAGATGAAGAAGAAGACGAAGAAGAAGACGAAGAAGATGAAGAAGAAGATGAAGAAGAAGACGAAGAAGAAGACGAAGAAGAAGACGAAGAAGAAGATGAAGAAGACGAAGAAGAAGATGAAGAAGAAGACGAAGAAGATGAAGAAGTAGATGAAGAGGAAGACGAGGAAGATGAAGAAGAAGATGAAGAAGAAGACGAAGAAGATGAAGAAGAAGATGAAGAAGAAGACGAAGAAGATGAAGAAGAAGATGAAGAAGAAGATGAAGAAGATGAAGAAGAAGATGAAGAAGAAGACGAAGAAGATGAAGATGAAGACGAAGAAGATGAAGAAGAAGATGAAGAAGAAGACGAAGAAGAAGATGAAGAAGAAGATGAAGAAGATGAAGAAGAAGATGAAGAAGAAGATGAAGAAGAAGACGAAGAAGATGTAGAAGAAGATGAAGAAGAAGACGAAGAAGATGAAGAAGAAGAAGATGAAGAAGAAGACGAAGAAGAAGACGAAGAAGACGAAGAAGATGAAGAAGAAGATGAAGAAGAAGACGAAGAAGATGAAGAAGAAGATGAAGAAGATGAAGAAGAAGATGAAGAAGAAGACGAAGAAGATGAAGAAGAAGATGAAGAAGAAGACGAAGAAGATGAAGAAGAAGACGAAGAAGAAGACGAAGAAGATGAAGAAGAAGATGAAGAAGAAGATGAAGAAGAAGATGAAGAAGAAGACGAAGAAGATGAAGAAGAAGATGAAGAAGATGAAGAAGAAGATGAAGAAGAAGACGAAGAAGATGAAGAAGAAGATGAAGAAGAAGACGAAGAAGATGAAGAAGAAGACGAAGAAGAAGACGAAGAAGATGAAGAAGAAGATGAAGAAGAAGACGAAGAAGAAGACGAAGAAGAAGATGAAGAAGAAGATGAAGAAGACGAAGAAGAAGATGAAGAAGAAGACGAAGAAGATGAAGAAGTAGATGAAGAGGAAGACGAAGAAGATGAAGAAGAAGATGAAGAAGAAGACGAAGAAGATGAAGAAGAAGATGAAGAAGAAGACGAAGAAGATGAAGAAGAAGATGAAGAAGAAGATGAAGAAGATGAAGAAGAAGATGAAGAAGAAGACGAAGAAGATGAAGATGAAGACGAAGAAGATGAAGAAGAAGATGAAGAAGAAGACGAAGAAGAAGATGAAGAAGAAGATGAAGAAGATGAAGAAGAAGATGAAGAAGAAGATGAAGAAGAAGACGAAGAAGATGTAGAAGAAGATGAAGAAGAAGACGAAGAAGATGAAGAAGAAGATGAAGAAGAAGACGAAGAAGATGAAGAAGATGAAGAAGAAGATGAAGAAGAAGACGAAGAAGATGAAGAAGAAGACGAAGAAGATGAAGAAGATGAAGAAGAAGACGAAGAAGAAGACGAAGAAGATGAAGAAGAAGACGAAGAAGATGAAGAAGAAGATGAAGAAGAAGACGAAGAAGATGAAGAAGAAGATGAAGAAGAAGATGAAGAAGAAGACGAAGAAGAAGACGAAGAAGATGAAGAAGAAGACGAAGAAGAAGACGAAGAAGATGAAGAAGAAGACGAAGAAGAAGACGAAGAAGATGAAGAAGAAGATGAAGAAGAAGACGAAGAAGATGAAGAACAAGATGAAGAAGAAGACGAAGAAGATGAAGAAGAAGATGAAGAAGAAGATGAAGAAGATGAAGAAGAAGATGAAGAAGAAGACGAAGAAGATGAAGAAGAAGACGAAGAAGATGAAGAAGAAGATGAAGAAGAAGACGAAGAAGAAGATGAAGAAGAAGATGAAGAAGATGAAGAAGAAGATGAAGAAGAAGACGAAGAAGATGAAGAAGAAGATGAAGAGGAAGACGAAGAAGATGTAGAAGAAGATGAAGAAGAAGACGAAGAAGATGAAGAAGAAGAAGATGAAGAAGAAGACGAAGAAGATGAAGAAGAAGACGAAGAAGATGAAGAAGAAGATGAAGAAGAAGACGAAGAAGAAGATGAAGAAGAAGACGAAGAAGAAGACGAAGAAGATGAAGAAGAAGATGAAGAAGAAGACGAAGAAGAAGACGAAGAAGAAGACAAAGAAGATGAAGAAGATGAAGAAGAAGACGAAGAAGAAGACGAAGAAGATGAAGAAGAAGATGAAGAAGACGAAGAAGAAGACGAAGAAGATGAAGAAGAAGATGAAGAAGAAGACGAAGAAGACGAAGAAGAAGACAAAGAAGAAGACGAAGAAGAAGACGAAGAACATGAAGAAGAAGATGAAGAAGAAGTCGAAGAAGACGAAGAAGAAGACGAAGAAGAAGACGAAGAAGATGAAGATGAAGAAGAAGATGAAGAAGAAGATGAAGAAGATGAAGAAGAAGATGAAGAAGAAGATGAAGAAGATCAAGAAGAAGATGAAGAAGAAGACGAAGAAGATGAAGAAGAAGATGAAGAAGAAGACGAAGAAGAAGACGAAGAAGATGAAGAAGAAGATGAAGAAGAAGACGAAGAAGATGAAGAAGAAGACGAAGAAGAAGACGAAGAAGATGAAGAAGAAGATGAAGAAGAAGACGAAGAAGATGAAGAAGAAGATGAAGACGACGAAGAAGACGAAGAAGAAGATGAAGAAGAAGACGAAGAAGATGAAGAAGAAGATGAAGAAGAAGATGAAGAACAAGACGAAGAAGATGAAGAAGAAGATGAAGAAGAAGACGAAGAAGATGAAGAAGAAGACGAAGAAGAAGACGAAGAAGATGAAGAAGAAGATGAAGAAGAAGACGAAGAAGATGAAGAAGAAGATGAAGAAGAAGATGAAGAACAAGACGAAGAAGATGAAGAAGAAGATGAAGAAGAAGATGAAGAAGATGAAGAAGAAGATGAAGAAGAAGACGAAGAAGATGAAGAAGAAGATGAAGAAGAAGACGAAGAAGATGAAGAAGAAGATGAAGAAGAAGACGAAGAAGATGAAGAAGAAGATGAAGAAGATGAAGATGAAGATGAAGAAGAAGACGAAGAAGATGAAGAAGAAGATGAAGAAGAAGACGAAGAAGATGAAGAAGAAGATGAAGAAGAAGACGAAGAAGATGAAGAAGAAGATGAAGAAGAAGATGAAGCAGAAGACGAAGAAGATGAAGAAGACGAAGAAGAAGACGAAGAAGAAGACGAAGAAGAAGACGAAGAAGATGAAGAAGAAGACGAAGAAGAAGACGAAGAAGAAGACGAAGAAGAAGACGAAGAAGACGAAGAAGAAGACGAAGAAGAAGACGGAGAAGATGAAGAAGAAGATGAAGAAGAAGACGAAGAAGATGAAGAAGAAGATGAAGAAGAAGACGAAGAAGAAGATGAAGAAGAAGACGAAGAAGATGAAGAAGAAGATGAAGAAGAAGACGAAGAAGAAGACGAAGAAGATGAAGAAGAAGATGAAGAAGAAGACGAAGAAGAAGTCGAAGAAGATGAAGAAGAAGATGAAGAAGAAGACGAAGAAGATGAAGAAGAAGATGAAGAAGAAGACGAAGAAGATGAAGAAGAAGATGAAGAAGAAGACGAAGAAGATGAAGAAGAAGATGAAGAAGATGAAGAAGAAGATGAAGAAGAAGACGAAGAAGATGAAGAAGAAGATGAAGAAGAAGACGAAGAAGATGAAGAAGAAGATGAAGAAGAAGACGAAGAAGATGAAGAAGAAGAAGAAGACGAAGAAGAAGATGAAGAAGAAGACGAAGAAGAAGACGAAGAAGATGAAGAAGATGAAGAAGAAGACGAAGAAGAAGACGAAGAAGAAGACGAAGAAGAAGATGAAGAAGATGAAGAAGAAGATGAAGAAGAAGACGAAGAAGATGAAGAAGAAGATGAAGAAGAAGACGAAGAAGATGAAGAAGAAGATGAAGAAGAAGACGAAGAAGATGAA
The DNA here is from genome assembly GCF_964213995.1 of Mustelus asterias. Taxonomy (NCBI): domain Eukaryota; kingdom Metazoa; phylum Chordata; class Chondrichthyes; order Carcharhiniformes; family Triakidae; genus Mustelus; species Mustelus asterias. The sequence goes on from NW_027590529.1 coordinate 49,776, forward strand.
GAAGAAGATGAAGAAGAAGACGAAGAAGGTGAAGAAGAAGATGAAGAAGAAGACGAAGAAGATGAAGAAGAAGATGAAGAAGAAGATGAAGAAGATGAAGAAGAAGATGAAGAAGAAGACGAAGAAGATGAAGAAGAAGACGAAGAAGATGAAGAAGAAGACGAAGAAGAAGACGAAGAAGAAGATGAAGAAGAAGACGAAGAAGAAGACGAAGAAGATGAAGAAGAAGATGAAGAAGAAGACGAAGAAGAAGACGAAGAAGAAGACGAAGAAGAAGATGAAGAAGATGAAGAAGAAGATGAAGAAGATGACGAAGAAGATGAAGAAGCAGATGAAGAAGAAGACGAAGAAGATGAAGAAGAAGATGAAGAAGAAGACGAAGAAGAAGATGAAGAAGAAGATGAAGAAGAAGATGAAGAAGAAGACGAAGAAGATGAAGAAGAAGATGAAGAAGAAGATGAAGAACAAGACGAAGAAGATGAAGAAGAAGATGAAGAAGAAGACGAAGAAGATGAAGAAGAAGACAAAGAAGAAGACGAAGAAGATGAAGAAGAAGATGAAGAAGAAGACGAAGAAGATGAAGAAGAAGATGAAGAAGAAGATGAAGAACAAGACGAAGAAGATGAAGAAGAAGATGAAGAAGAAGACGAAGAAGATGAAGAAGAAGACGAAGAAGAAGACGAAGAAGATGAAGAAGAAGATGAAGAAGATGAAGAAGGAGATGAAGAAGAAGACGAAGAAGATGAAGAAGAAGATGAAGAAGAAGACGAAGAAGATGAAGAAGAAGATGAAGAAGAAGACGAAGAAGATGAAGAAGAAGATGAAGAAGATGAAGATGAAGATGAAGATGAAGAAGAAGACGAAGAAGATGAAGAAGAAGATGAAGAAGAAGACGAAGAAGATGAAGAAGAAGATGAAGAAGAAGACGAAGAAGATGAAGAAGAAGATGAAGAAGAAGATGAAGCAGAAGACGAAGAAGATGAAGAAGACGAAGAAGAAGACGAAGAAGAAGACGAAGAAGAAGACGAAGAAGATGAAGAAGAAGACGAAGAAGAAGACGAAGAAGAAGACGAAGAAGAAGACGAAGAAGACGAAGAAGAAGACGAAGAAGAAGACGGAGAAGATGAAGAAGAAGATGAAGAAGAAGACGAAGAAGATGAAGAAGAAGATGAAGAAGAAGACGAAGAAGAAGACGAAGAAGATGAAGAAGAAGATGAAGAAGAAGACGAAGAAGAAGACGAAGAAGATGAAGAAGAAGATGAAGAAGAAGACGAAGAAGATGAAGAAGAAGATGAAGAAGAAGACGAAGAAGATGAAGAAGAAGATGAAGAAGAAGACGAAGAAGATGAAGAAGAAGATGAAGAAGATGAAGAAGAAGATGAAGAAGAAGACGAAGAAGATGAAGAAGAAGATGAAGAAGAAGACGAAGAAGATGAAGAAGAAGATGAAGAAGAAGACGAAGAAGATGAAGAAGAGAGAAGAAGACGAAGAAGAAGATGAAGAAGAAGACGAAGAAGAAGACGAAGAAGATGAAGAAGATGAAGAAGAAGACGAAGAAAAGACGAAGAAGAAGACGAAGAAGAAGATGAAGAAGATGAAGAAGAAGATGAAGAAGAAGACGAAGAAGATGAAGAAGAAGATGAAGAAGAAGACGAAGAAGATGAAGAAGAAGATGAAGAAGAAGACGAAGAAGATGAAGAAGAAGATGAAGAAGAAGACGAAGAAGATGAAGAAGAAGATGAAGAAGAAGACGAAGAAGATGAAGAAGAAGATGAAGAAGAAGATGAAGAAGATGAAGAAGAAGATGAAGAAGAAGACGAAGAAGATGAAGAAGAAGACGAAGAAGATGAAGAAGAAGACGAAGAAGAAGACGAAGAAGAAGATGAAGAAGAAGACGAAGAAGAAGACGAAGAAGATGAAGAAGAAGATGAAGAAGAAGACGAAGAAGAAGACGAAGAAGAAGACGAAGAAGAAGATGAAGAAGATGAAGAAGAAGATGAAGAAGAAGACGAAGAAGATGAAGAAGCAGATGAAGAAGAAGACGAAGAAGATGAAGAAGAAGATGAAGAAGAAGACGAAGAAGATGAAGAAGAAGATGAAGAAGAAGACGAAGAAGATGAAGAAGAAGATGAAGAAGAAGACGAAGAAGATGAAGAAGAAGATGAAGAAGAAGATGAAGAAGATGAAGAAGAAGATGAAGAAGAAGACGAAGAAGATGAAGAAGAAGACGAAGAAGATGAAGAAGAAGATGAAGAAGAAGACGAAGAAAAGATGAAGAAGAAGATGAAGAAGTTGAAGAAGAAGATGAAGAAGTTGAAGAAGAAGATGAAGAAGAAGACGAAGAAGATGAAGAAGAAGATGAAGAAGACGAAGAAGAAGACGAAGAAGAAGATGAAGAAGATGAAGAAGAAGATGAAGAAGAAGACGAAGAAGATGAAGAAGAAGATGAAGAAGAAGATGAAGAAGAAGACGAAGAAGACGAAGAAGATGAAGAAGAAGATGAAGAAGAAGACGAAGAAGATGAAGAAGAAGATGAAGAAGATGAAGAAGAAGATGAAGAAGAAGACGAAGAAGATGAAGAAGAAGATGAAGAAGAAGACGAAGAAGATGAAGAAGAAGACGAAGAAGAAGACGAAGAAGATGAAGAAGAAGATGAAGAAGAAGACGAAGCAGAAGACGAAGAAGATGAAGAAGAAGACGAAGAAGACGACGAAGAAGATGAAGAAGAAGATGAAGAGGAAGATGAAGAAGATGAAGGAGAAAATGAAGAAGAAGACGAAGAAGATGAAGAAGAAGATGAAGAAGAAGACGAAGAAGATGAAGAAGAAGATGAAGAAGAAGACGAAGAAGATGAAGAAGAAGATGAAGAAGAAGACGAAGAAGATGAAGAAGAAGAAGAAGTCGAAGAAGAAGATGAAGAAGAAGACGAAGAAGAAGACGAAGAAGATGAAGAAGATGAAGAAGAAGACGAAGAAGAAGACGAAGAAGAAGACGAAGAAGAAGATGAAGAAGATGAAGAAGAAGATGAAGAAGAAGACGAAGAAGATGAAGAAGAAGATGAAGAAGAAGACGAAGAAGATGAAGAAGAAGATGAAGAAGAAGACGAAGAAGATGAAGAAGAAGATGAAGAAGAAGACGAAGAAGAAGACGAAGAAGAAGACGAAGAAGAAGATGAAGAAGATGAAGAAGAAGATGAAGAAGAAGACGAAGAAGATGAAGAAGCAGATGAAGAAGAAGACGAAGAAGATGAAGAAGAAGATGAAGAAGAAGACGAAGAAGAAGATGAAGAAGAAGATGAAGAAGAAGATGAAGAAGAAGACGAAGAAGATGAAGAAGAAGATGAAGAAGAAGATGAAGAACAAGACGAAGAAGATGAAGAAGAAGATGAAGAAGAAGACGAAGAAGATGAAGAAGAAGACAAAGAAGAAGACGAAGAAGATGAAGAAGAAGATGAAGAAGAAGACGAAGAAGATGAAGAAGAAGATGAAGAAGAAGATGAAGAACAAGACGAAGAAGATGAAGAAGAAGATGAAGAAGAAGACGAAGAAGATGAAGAAGAAGACGAAGAAGAAGACGAAGAAGATGAAGAAGAAGATGAAGAAGATGAAGAAGAAGATGAAGAAGAAGACGAAGAAGATGAAGAAGAAGATGAAGAAGAAGACGAAGAAGATGAAGAAGAAGATGAAGAAGAAGACGAAGAAGATGAAGAAGAAGATGAAGAAGATGAAGATGAAGATGAAGATGAAGAAGAAGACGAAGAAGATGAAGAAGAAGATGAAGAAGAAGACGAAGAAGATGAAGAAGAAGATGAAGAAGAAGACGAAGAAGATGAAGAAGAAGATGAAGAAGAAGATGAAGCAGAAGACGAAGAAGATGAAGAAGACGAAGAAGAAGACGAAGAAGAAGACGAAGAAGAAGACGAAGAAGATGAAGAAGAAGACGAAGAAGAAGACGAAGAAGAAGACGAAGAAGAAGACGAAGAAGACGAAGAAGAAGACGAAGAAGAAGACGGAGAAGATGAAGAAGAAGATGAAGAAGAAGACGAAGAAGATGAAGAAGAAGATGAAGAAGAAGACGAAGAAGAAGACGAAGAAGATGAAGAAGAAGATGAAGAAGAAGACGAAGAAGAAGACGAAGAAGATGAAGAAGAAGATGAAGAAGAAGACGAAGAAGAAGACGAAGAAGATGAAGAAGAAGACGAAGAAGATGAAGAAGAAGATGAAGAAGAAGACGAAGAAGATGAAGAAGAAGATGAAGAAGATGAAGAAGAAGATGAAGAAGAAGACGAAGAAGATGAAGAAGAAGATGAAGAAGAAGACGAAGAAGATGAAGAAGAAGATGAAGAAGAAGACGAAGAAGATGAAGAAGAAGAAGAAGACGAAGAAGAAGATGAAGAAGAAGACGAAGAAGAAGACGAAGAAGATGAAGAAGATGAAGAAGAAGACGAAGAAGAAGACGAAGAAGAAGACGAAGAAGAAGATGAAGAAGATGAAGAAGAAGATGAAGAAGAAGACGAAGAAGATGAAGAAGAAGATGAAGAAGAAGACGAAGAAGATGAAGAAGAAGATGAAGAAGAAGACGAAGAAGATGAAGAAGAAGATGAAGAAGAAGACGAAGAAGATGAAGAAGAAGATGAAGAAGAAGACGAAGAAGATGAAGTAGAAGATGAAGAAGAAGATGAAGAAGATGAAGAAGAAGATGAAGAAGAAGACGAAGAAGATGAAGAAGAAGACGAAGAAGATGAAGAAGAAGACGAAGAAGAAGACGAAGAAGAAGATGAAGAAGAAGACGAAGAAGAAGACGAAGAAGATGAAGAAGAAGATGAAGAAGAAGACGAAGAAGAAGACGAAGAAGAAGACGAAGAAGAAGATGAAGAAGATGAAGAAGAAGATGAAGAAGAAGACGAAGAAGATGAAGAAGCAGATGAAGAAGAAGACGAAGAAGATGAAGAAGAAGATGAAGAAGAAGACGAAGAAGATGAAGAAGAAGATGAAGAAGAAGACGAAGAAGATGAAGAAGAAGATGAAGAAGAAGACGAAGAAGATGAAGAAGAAGATGAAGAAGAAGATGAAGAAGATGAAGAAGAAGATGAAGAAGAAGACGAAGAAGATGAAGAAGAAGACGAAGAAGATGAAGAAGAAGATGAAGAAGAAGACGAAGAAAAAGATGAAGAAGAAGATGAAGAAGTTGAAGAAGAAGATGAAGAAGTTGAAGAAGAAGATGAAGAAGAAGACGAAGAAGATGAAGAAGAAGATGAAGAAGACGAAGAAGAAGACGAAGAAGAAGATGAAGAAGATGAAGAAGAAGATGAAGAAGAAGACGAAGAAGATGAAGAAGAAGATGAAGAAGAAGATGAAGAAGAAGACGAAGAAGACGAAGAAGATGAAGAAGAAGATGAAGAAGAAGACGAAGAAGATGAAGAAGAAGATGAAGAAGATGAAGAAGAAGATGAAGAAGAAGACGAAGAAGATGAAGAAGAAGATGAAGAAGAAGACGAAGAAGATGAAGAAGAAGACGAAGAAGAAGACGAAGAAGATGAAGAAGAAGATGAAGAAGAAGACGAAGCAGAAGACGAAGAAGATGAAGAAGAAGACGAAGAAGACGACGAAGAAGATGAAGAAGAAGATGAAGAGGAAGATGAAGAAGATGAAGGAGAAGATGAAGAAGAAGACGAAGAAGATGAAGAAGAAGATGAAGAAGAAGACGAAGAAGATGAAGAAGAAGATGAAGAAGAAGACGAAGAAGATGAAGAAGATGAAGAAGAAGACGAAGAAGAAGACGAAGAAGATGAAGAAGATGAAGAAGAAGACGAAGAAGAAGACGAAGAAGAAGACGAAGAAGATGAAGAAGAAGACGAAGAAGAAGAGGAGGAAGAAGACGAAGAAGAAGACGAAGAAGACGAAGAAGAAGACGAAGAAGAAGACGGAGAAGACGACGAAGAAGATGAAGAAGAAGACGAAGAAGATGAAGAAGAAGACGAAGAAGAAGACGAAGAAGATGAAGAAGATGAAGAAGAAGACGAAGAAGATGAAGAAGAAGATGAAGAAGAAGACGAAGAAGAAGACGAAGAAGATGAAGAAGAAGATGAAGAAGAAGATGAAGAAGACGACGAAGAAGATGAAGAAGAAGATGAAGAAGAAGACGAAGAAGATGAAGAAGAAGACGAAGAAGATGACGAAGAAGATGAAGAAGAAGACGAAGAAGATGAAGAAGAAGATGGAGAAGAAGACGAAGAAGATGAAGAAGAAGATGAAGAAGAAGACGAAGAAGATGAAGAAGAAGAGGAAGAAGACGAAGAAGAAGATGAAGAAGAAGACGAAGAAGAAGACGAAGAAGATGAAGAAGAAGATGAAGAAGACGAAGAAGATGAAGAAGAAGATGAAGAAGAAGACGAAGAAGATGAAGAAGAAGATGAAGAAGAAGACGAAGAAGATGAAGAAGAAGATGAAGAAGAAGATGAAGAAGATGAAGAAGAAGAAGACGAAGAAGATGAAGAAGAAGACGAAGAAGATGAAGAAGAAGATGAAGAAGAAGACGAAGAAGAAGATGAAGAAGAAGATGAAGAAGATGAAGAAGAAGATGAAGAAGATGAAGAAGAAGATGAAGAAGAAGACGAAGAAGATGAAGAAGAAGATGAAGAAGAAAATGAAGAAGAAGACGAAGAAGAAGACGAAGAAGAAGATGAAGAAGATGAAGAAGAAGATGAAGAAGAAGACGAAGAAGAAGACGAAGATGAAGAAGAAGACGAAGAAGACGAAGAAGATGAAGAAGAAGATGAAGAAGAAGACGAAGAAGATGAAGAAGAAGATGAAGAAGATGAAGAAGAAGATGAAGAAGAAGACGAAGAAGATGAAGAAGAAGACGAAGAAGATGAAGAAGAAGATGAAGAAGAAGACGAAGAAGATGAAGAAGAAGATGAAGAAGAAGACGAAGAAGAAGATGAAGAAGAAGACGAAGAAGAAGACGAAGAAGATGAAGAAGAAGATGAAGAAGAAGATGGAGAAGAAGACGAAGAAGAAGACGAAGAAGAAGATGAAGAAGATGAAGAAGAAGATGAAGAAGAAGACGAAGAAGATGAAGAAGAAGATGAAGAAGAAGACGAAGAAGATGAAGAAGAAGATGAAGAAGAAGACGAAGAAGATGAAGAAGAAGATGAAGAAGAAGATGAAGAAGATGAAGAAGAAGATGAAGAAGAAGATGAAGAAGAAGATGAAGAAGATGAAGAAGAAGACGAAGAAGATGAAGAAGAAGATGAAGAAGAAGACGAAGAAGAAGATGAAGAAGAAGATGAAGAAGATGAAGAAGAAGATGAAGAAGAAGACGAAGAAGATGAAGAAGAAGATGAAGAAGAAGACGAAGAAGATGTAGAAGAAGATGAAGAAGAAGACGTAGAAGACGAAGAAGAAGAAGATGAAGAAGAAGACGAAGAAGATGAAGAAGATGAAGAAGAAGATGAAGAAGAAGACGAAGAAGATGAAGAAGAAGACGAAGAAGATGAAGAAGAAGATGAAGAAGAAGACGAAGAAGAAGACGAAGAAGATGAAGAAGAAGACGAAGAAGATGAAGAAGAAGACGAAGAAGAAGACGAAGAAGATGAAGAAGAAGATGAAGAAGAAGACGAAGAAGAAGATGAAGAAGAAGACGAAGAAGAAGACGAAGAAGATGAAGAAGAAGATGAAGAAGAAGACGAAGAAGAAGACGAAGAAGAAGATGAAGAAGATGAAGAAGAAGACGAAGAAGAAGACGAAGAAGATGAAGAAGAAGATGAAGAAGAAGATGAAGAAGAAGACGAAGAAGAAGACGAAGAAGATGAAGAAGAAGATGAAGAAGAAGATGAAGAAGAAGATGAAGAAGAAGACGAAGAAGATGAAGAAGAAGATGAAGAAGAAGACGAAGAAGATGAAGAAGAAGATGAAGAAGAAGACGAAGAAGATGAAGAACAAGATGAAGAAGAAGATGAAGAAGAAGACGAAGAAGACGAAGAAGATGAAGAAGAAGATGAAGAAGAAGATGAAGAAGAAGATGAAGAAGAAGACGAAGAAGATGAAGAAGAAGATGAAGAAGAAGATGAAGAAGATGAAGAAGAAGATGAAGAAGAAGACGAAGAAGATGAAGAAGAAGATGAAGAAGAAGATGAAGAAGAAGATGAAGAAGAAGAAGATGAAGAAGATGAAGAAGAAGATGAAGAAGAAGACGAAGAAGATGAGGAAGAAGATGAAGAAGAAGACGAAGAAGATGAAGAAGAAGATGAAGAAGAAGACGAAGAAGTAGACGAAGAAGAAGATGAATAAGAAGACGCAGAAGAAGATGAAGAAGAAGACGAAGAAGAAGACGAAGAAGATGAAGAAGAAGATGAAGAAGAAGACGAAGAAGAAGACGAAGAAGTAGACGAAGAAGAAGATGAAGAAGATGAAGAAGAAGACGAAGAAGATGAAGAAGAAGATGAAGAAGAAGACGAAGAAGATGAAGAAGAAGATGAAGAAGAAGACGAAGAAGATGAAGAAGAAGATGAAGAAGAAGATGAAGAAGAAGATGAAGAAGAAGAAGATGAAGAAGATGAAGAAGAAGATGAAGAAGAAGACGAAGAAGATGAGGAAGAAGATGAAGAAGAAGACGAAGAAGATGAAGAAGAAGATGAAGAAGAAGACGAAGAAGATGAAGAAGAAGATGAATAAGAAGACGCAGAAGAAGATGAAGAAGAAGACGAAGAAGAAGACGAAGAAGATGAAGAAGAAGATGAAGAAGAAGAAGACGAAGAAGAAGACGAAGAAGAAGATGAAGAAGAAGACGAAGAAGATGAAGAAGAAGACGAAGAAGATGAAGAAGAAGATGAAGAAGAAGACGAAGAAGATGAAGAAGAAGATGGAGAAGAAGACGAAGAAGATGAAGAAGAAGATGAAGAAGAAGACGAAGAAGATGAAGAAGAAGAGGAAGAAGAAGACGAAGAAGAAGATGAAGAAGAAGACGAAGAATAAGACGAAGAACATGAAGAAGAAGATGAAGAAGACGAAGAAGATGAAGAAGAAGATGAAGAAGAAGACGAAGAAGATGAAGAAGAAGATGAAGAAGAAGACGAAGAAGATGAAGAAGAAGATGAAGAAGAAGATGAAGAAGATGAAGAAGAAGAAGACGAAGAAGATGAAGAAGAAGACGAAGAAGATGAAGAAGAAGATGAAGAAGAAGACGAAGAAGAAGATGAAGAAGAAGATGAAGAAGATGAAGAAGAAGATGAAGAAGATGAAGAAGAAGATGAAGAAGAAGACGAAGAAGATGAAGAAGAAGATGAAGAAGAAGATGAAGAAGAAGACGAAGAAGAAGACGAAGAAGAAGATGAAGAAGATGAAGAAGAAGATGAAGAAAAAGACGAAGAAGAAGACGAAGATGAAGAAGAAGACGAAGAAGACGAAGAAGATGAAGACGAAGATGAAGAAGAAGACGAAGAAGATGAAGAAGAAGATGAAGAAGATGAAGAAGAAGATGAAGAAGAATACGAAGAAGATGAAGAAGAAGATGAAGAAGAAGACGAAGAAGATGAAGAAGAAGATGAAGAAGAAGACGAAGCAGGAGATGAAGAAGAAGACGAAGAAGAAGACGAAGAAGATGAAGAAGAAGATGAAGAAGAAGATGGAGAAGAAGACGAAGAAGAAGACGAAGAAGAAGATGAAGAAGATGAAGAAGAAGATGAAGAAGAAGACGAAGAAGATGAAGAAGAAGATGAAGAAGAAGACGAAGAAGATGAAGAAGAAGATGAAGAAGAAGACGAAGAAGATGAAGAAGAAGATGAAGAAGAAGATGAAGAAGATGAAGAAGAAGATGAAGAAGAAGATGAAGAAGAAGATGAAGAAGATGAAGAAGAAGACGAAGAAGATGAAGAAGAAGATGAAGAAGAAGACGAAGAAGAAGATGAAGAAGAAGATGAAGAAGATGAAGAAGAAGATGAAGAAGAAGACGAAGAAGATGAAGAAGAAGATGAAGAAGAAGACGAAGAAGATGTAGAAGAAGATGAAGAAGAAGACGAAGAAGACGAAGAAGAAGAAGATGAAGAAGAAGACGAAGAAGATGAAGAAGATGAAGAAGAAGATGAAGAAGAAGACGAAGAAGATGAAGAAGAAGACGAAGAAGATGAAGAAGAAGATGAAGAAGACGAAGAAGAAGACGAAGAAGATGAAGAAGAAGACGAAGAAGATGAAGAAGAAGACGAAGAAGAAGACGAAGAAGATGAAGAAGAAGATGAAGAAGAAGACGAAGAAGAAGATGAAGAAGAAGACGAAGAAGAAGACGAAGAAGATGAAGAAGAAGATGAAGAAGAAGACGAAGAAGAAGACGAAGAAGAAGATGAAAAAGATGAAGAAGAAGATGAAGAAGAAGACGAAGAAGATGAAGAAGAAGATGAAGAAGAAGATGAAGAAGAAGACGAAGAAGAAGACGAAGAAGATGAAGAAGAAGATGAAGAAGAAGATGAAGAAGAAGATGAAGAAGAAGACGAAGAAGATGAAGAAGAAGATGAAGAAGAAGACGAAGAAGATGAAGAAGAAGATGAAGAAGAAGACGAAGAAGATGAAGAACAAGATGAAGAAGAAGATGAAGAAGAAGACGAAGAAGACGAAGAAGATGAAGAAGAAGATGAAGAAGAAGATGAAGAAGAAGATGAAGAAGAAGACGAAGAAGATGAAGAAGAAGATGAAGAAGAAGACGAAGAAGATGAAGAAGAAGATGAAGAAGAAGACGAAGAAGATGAAGAAGAAGATGAAGAAGAAGATGAAGAAGAAGATGAAGAAGAAGAAGATGAAGAAGATGAAGAAGAAGATGAAGAAGAAGACGAAGAAGATGAGGAAGAAGATGAAGAAGAAGACGAAGAAGATGAAGAAGAAGATGAAGAAGAAGACGAAGAAGATGAAGAAGAAGATGAATAAGAAGACGCAGAAGAAGATGAAGAAGAAGACGAAGAAGAAGACGAAGAAGATGAAGAAGAAGATGAAGAAGAAGACGAAGAAGAAGACGAAGAAGTAGACGAAGAAGAAGATGAAGAAGATGAAGAAGAAGACGAAGAAGATGAAGAAGAAGATGAAGAAGAAGACGAAGATGATGAAGAAGAAGATGAAGAAGAAGACGAAGAAGATGAAGAAGAAGATGAAGAAGAAGACGAAGAAGATGAAGAAGAAGATGACGAAGAAGATGAAGAAGATGAAGAAGAAGATGAAGAACAAGACGAAGAAGATGAAGAAGAAGACGAAGAAGATGAAGAAGAAGATGAAGAAGAAGACGAAGAAGAAGATGAAGCAGAAGATGAAGAAGATGAAGAAGAAGATGAAGAAGATGAAGAAGAAGATGAAGAAGAAGACGAAGAAGATGAAGAAGATGAAGAAGACGAAGAAGAAGACGAAGAAGAAGATGAAGAAGATGAAGAAGAAGATGAAGAAGAAGACGAAGAAGATGAGGAAGAAGATGAAGAAGAAGATGAAGAAGAAGACGAAGAAGACGAAGAAGATGAAGAAGAAGATGAAGAAGAAGACGAAGAAGATGAAGAAGAAGATGAAGAAGATGAAGAAGAAGATGAAGAAGAAGACGAAGAAGATGAAGAAGAAGATGAAGAAGAAGACGAAGAAGATGAAGAAGAAGACGAAGAAGAAGACGAAGAAGATGAAGAAGAAGATGAAGAAGAAGACGAAGAAGAAGACGAAGAAGAAGACGAAGAAGAAGATGAAGAAGACGAAGAAGAAGATGAAGAAGAAGACGAAGAAGATGAAGAAGTAGATGAAGAGGAAGACGAAGAAGATGAAGAAGAAGATGAAGAAGAAGACGAAGAAGATGAAGAAGAAGATGAAGAAGAAGACGAAGAAGATGAAGAAGAAGATGAAGAAGAAGATGAAGAAGATGAAGAAGAAGATGAAGAAGAAGACGAAGAAGATGAAGAAGAAGACGGAGAAGATGAAGAAGAAGATGAAGAAGAAGACGAAGAAGAAGATGAAGAAGAAGATGAAGAAGATGAAGAAGAAGATGAAGAAGAAGATGAAGAAGAAGACGAAGAAGATGTAGAAGAAGATGAAGAAGAAGACGAAGAAGATGAAGAAGAAGAAGATGAAGAAGAAGACGAAGAAGATGAAGAAGATGAAGAAGAAGATGAAGAAGAAGACGAAGAAGATGAAGAAGAAGACGAAGAAGATGAAGAAGATGAAGAAGAAGACGAAGAAGAAGACGAAGAAGATGAAGAAGAAGACGAAGAAGATGAAGAAGAAGATGAAGAAGAAGACGAAGAAGATGAAGAAGAAGATGAAGAAGAAGATGAAGAAGAAGACGAAGAAGAAGACGAAGAAGATGAAGAAGAAGACGAAGAAGAAGACGAAGAAGATGAAGAAGAAGACGAAGAAGAAGACGAAGAAGATGAAGAAGAAGATGAAGAAGAAGACGAAGAAGATGAAGAACAAGATGAAGAAGAAGACGAAGAAGATGAAGAAGAAGATGAAGAAGAAGATGAAGAAGATGAAGAAGAAGATGAAGAAGAAGACGAAGAAGATGTAGAAGAAGACGAAGAAGATGAAGAAGAAGATGAAGAAGAAGACGAAGAAGAAGATGAAGAAGAAGATGAAGAAGATGAAGAAGAAGATGAAGAAGAAGACGAAGAAGATGAAGAAGAAGATGAAGAGGAAGACGAAGAAGATGTAGAAGAAGATGAAGAAGAAGACGAAGAAGATGAAGAAGAAGAAGATGAAGAAGAAGACGAAGAAGATGAAGAAGAAGACGAAGAAGATGAAGAAGAAGATGAAGAAGAAGACGAAGAAGAAGATGAAGAAGAAGACGAAGAAGAAGACGAAGAAGATGAAGAAGAAGATGAAGAAGAAGACGAAGAAGAAGACGAAGAAGAAGACAAAGAAGATGAAGAAGATGAAGAAGAAGACGAAGAAGAAGACGAAGAAGATGAAGAAGAAGATGAAGAAGACGAAGAAGAAAACGAAGAAGATGAAGAAGAAGATGAAGAAGAAGACGAAGAAGACGAAGAAGAAGACAAAGAAGAAGACGAAGAAGAAGACGAAGAACATGAAGAAGAAGATGAAGAAGAAGACGAAGAAGACGAAGAAGAAGACGAAGAAGAAGACGAAGAAGATGAAGATGAAGAAGAAGATGAAGAAGAAGATGAAGAAGATGAAGAAGAAGATGAAGAAGAAGATGAAGAAGATCAAGAAGAAGATGAAGAAGAAGACGAAGAAGATGAAGAAGAAGATGAAGAAGAAGACGAAGAAGAAGACGAAGAAGATGAAGAAGAAGATGAAGAAGAAGACGAAGAAGATGAAGAAGAAGACGAAGAAGAAGACGAAGAAGATGAAGAAGAAGATGAAGAAGAAGACGAAGAAGATGAAGAAGAAGATGAAGACGACGAAGAAGACGAAGAAGAAGATGAAGAAGAAGACGAAGAAGATGAAGAAGAAGATGAAGAAGAAGATGAAGAACAAGACGAAGAAGATGAAGAAGAAGATGAAGAAGAAGACGAAGAAGATGAAGAAGAAGACGAAGAAGAAGACGAAGAAGATGAAGAAGAAGATGAAGAAGAAGACGAAGAAGATGAAGAAGAAGATGAAGAAGAAGATGAAGAACAAGACGAAGAAGATGAAGAAGAAGATGAAGAAGAAGACGAAGAAGATGAAGAAGAAGACGAAGAAGAAGACGAAGAAGATGAAGAAGAAGATGAAGAAGATGAAGAAGAAGATGAAGAAGAAGACGAAGAAGATGAAGAAGAAGATGAAGAAGAAGACGAAGAAGATGAAGAAGAAGATGAAGAAGAAGACGAAGAAGATGAAGAAGAAGATGAAGAAGATGAAGATGAAGATGAAGAAGAAGACGAAGAAGATGAAGAAGAAGATGAAGAAGAAGACGAAGAAGATGAAGAAGAAGATGAAGAAGAAGACGAAGAAGATGAAGAAGAAGATGAAGAAGAAGATGAAGCAGAAGACGAAGAAGATGAAGAAGACGAAGAAGAAGACGAAGAAGAAGACGAAGAAGAAGACGAAGAAGATGAAGAAGAAGACGAAGAAGAAGACGAAGAAGAAGACGAAGAAGAAGACGAAGAAGACGAAGAAGAAGACGAAGAAGAAGACGGAGAAGATGAAGAAGAAGATGAAGAAGAAGACGAAGAAGATGAAGAAGAAGATGAAGAAGAAGACGAAGAAGAAGACGAAGAAGATGAAGAAGAAGATGAAGAAGAAGACGAAGAAGAAGACGAAGAAGATGAAGAAGAAGATGAAGAAGAAGACGAAGAAGATGAAGAAGAAGATGAAGAAGAAGACGAAGAAGATGAAGAAGAAGATGAAGAAGAAGACGAAGAAGATGAAGAAGAAGATGAAGAAGATGAAGAAGAAGATGAAGAAGAAGACGAAGAAGATGAAGAAGAAGATGAAGAAGAAGACGAAGAAGATGAAGAAGAAGATGAAGAAGAAGACGAAGAAGATGAAGAAGAAGAAGAAGACGAAGAAGAAGATGAAGAAGAAGACGAAGAAGAAGACGAAGAAGATGAAGAAGATGAAGAAGAAGACGAAGAAGAAGACGAAGAAGAAGACGAAGAAGAAGATGAAGAAGATGAAGAAGAAGATGAAGAAGAAGACGAAGAAGATGAAGAAGAAGATGAAGAAGAAGACGAAGAAGATGAAGAAGAAGATGAAGAAGAAGACGAAGAAGATGAAGAAGAAGATGAAGAAGAAGACGAAGAAGATGAAGAAGAAGATGAAGAAGAAGACGAAGAAGATGAAGAAGAAGATGAAGAAGAAGATGAAGAAGATGAAGAAGAAGATGAAGAAGAAGACGAAGAAGATGAAGAAGAAGACGAAGAAGATGAAGAAGAAGACGAAGAAGAAGACGAAGAAGAAGATGAAGAAGAAGACGAAGAAGAAGACGAAGAAGATGAAGAAGAAGATGAAGAAGAAGACGAAGAAGAAGACGAAGAAGAAGACGAAGAAGAAGATGAAGATGATGAAGAAGAAGATGAAGAAGAAGACGAAGAAGATGAAGAAGCAGATGAAGAAGAAGACGAAGAAGATGAAGAAGAAGATGAAGAAGAAGACGAAGAAGATGAAGAAGAAGATGAAGAAGAAGACGAAGAAGATGAAGAAGAAGATGAAGAAGAAGACGAAGAAGATGAAGAAGAAGATGAAGAAGAAGATGAAGAAGATGAAGAAGAAGATGAAGAAGAAGACGAAGAAGATGAAGAAGAAGACGAAGGAGATGAAGAAGAAGATG
>NW_027590529.1:72500-77500 GCF_964213995.1 Mustelus asterias
GAAGAAGATGAAGAAGAAGACGAAGAAGAAGACGAAGAAGATGAAGAAGAAGACGAAGAAGATGAAGAAGAAGACGAAGAAGAAGACGAATAAGATGAAGAAGAAGATGAAGAAGAAGACGAAGAAGAAGATGAAGAAGAAGAAGAAGAAGAAGACGAGAAGATGAAGAAGAAGAAAGAAGAAGACGAAGAAGAAGACGAAGAAGAAGATGAAGAAGATGAAGAAGAAGATGAAGAAGAAGGGAAAGATGAAGAAGAAGATGAAGAAGAAGATGAAGAAGAAGACGAAGAAGAAGACGAAGAAGATGAAGAAGAAGATGAAGAAGAAGATGAAGAAGAAGATGAAGACGAAGAAGATGAAGAAGAAGATGAAGAAGAAGACGAAGAAGATGAAGAAGAAGATGAAGAAGAGACGAAGAAGATGAAGAAGAAGATGGAGAAGAAGACGAAGAAGATGAAGAAGAAGATGAAGAAGAAGACGAAGAAGATGAAGAAGAAGATGAAGAAGAAGACGAAGAAGATGAAGAAGCGCTGGAAGAGAAGACGAAGAAGATGAAGAAGAAGATGAAGAAGAAGACGAAGAAGATAGAAGAAGATGAAGAAGAAGAAGAAGAAGATGAAGAAGATGACGAAGAAGATGAAGAAGAAGCTGAAGAAGAAGAAGACGATGAAGAGAAGAAGATGAAGAAGAAGAAGATGAAAGAAGAAGATGAAGAAGAAGATGAAGAAGAAGAGACGAAGAAGATGAAGAAGAAGATGAAGAAGAAGACGAAGAAGATGAAAGAAGAAGACGAAGCAGAAGACGAAGAAGATGAAGAAGAAGATGAAGAAGATGAAGAAGAAGATGAAGAAGAAGACGAAGAAGATGAAGAAGAAGACGTAGAAGATGAAGAAGAAGATGAAGAAGAAGACGAAGAAGATGAAGAAGAAGATGGAGAAGAAGACGAAGAAGATGAAGAAGAAGATGAAGAAGAAGACGAAGAAGATGAAGAAGAGAGGAAGAAGAAGACGAAGAAGAAGATGAAGAAGAAGACGAAGAAGAAGACGAAGAAGATGAAGAAGAAGATGAAGAAGAAGACGAAGAAGATGAAGAAGACGATGAAGAAGAAGACGAAGAAGATGAAGAAGAAGATGAAGAAGAAGACGAAGAAGATGAAGAAGAAGATGAAGAAGAAGATGAAGAAGATGAAGAAGAAGAAGACGAGAAGAAGATGAAGAAGAAGACGAAGAAGATGAAGAAGAAGATGAAGAAGAAGACGAAGAAGAAGATGAAGAAGAAGATGAAGAAGATGAAGAAGAAGATGAAGAAGATGAAGAAGAAGATGAAGAAGAAGACGAAGAAGATGAAGAAGAAGATGAAGAAGAAGATGAAGAAGAAGACGAAGAAGAAGACGAAGAAGAAGATGAAGAAGATGAAGAAGAAGATGAAGAAGAAGACGAAGAAGAAGACGAAGATGAAGAAGAAGACGAAGAAGACGAAGAAGATGAAGAAGAAGATGAAGAAGAAGATGAAGAAGAAGATGAAGAAGAAGATGAAGAAGAAGACGAAGAAGATGAAGAAGAAGATGAAGAAGAAGACGAAGAAGATGAAGAAGAAGATGAAGAAGAAGACGAAGAAGATGAAGAAGAAGATGAAGAAGAAGACGAAGAAGAAGATGAAGAAGAAGACGAAGAAGAAGACGAAGAAGATGAAGAAGAAGATGAAGAAGAAGACGAAGAAGAAGAAGAAGAAGAAGACGAAGAAGAAGATGAAGAAGATGAAGAAGAAGATGAAGAAGAAGACAAAGAAGATGAAGAAGAAGATGAAGAAGAAGACGAAGAAGATGAAGAAGAAGATGAAGAAGAAGACGAAGAAGATGAAGAAGAAGATGAAGAAGAAGACGAAGAAGATGAAGAAGAAGATGAAGAAGAAGATGAAGAAGATGAAGAAGAAGATGAAGAAGAAGATGAAGAAGAAGATGAAGAAGATGAAGAAGAAGACGAAGAAGATGAAGAAGAAGATGAAGAAGAAGACGAAGAAGAAGATGAAGAAGAAGATGAAGAAGATGAAGAAGAAGATGAAGAAGTAGACGAAGAAGATGAAGAAGAAGATGAAGAAGAAGACGAAGAAGATGTAGAAGAAGATGAAGAAGAAGACGAAGAAGACGAAGAAGAAGAAGATGAAGAAGAAGACGAAGAAGATGAAGAAGATGAAGAAGAAGATGAAGAAGAAGACGAAGAAGATGAAGAAGAAGACGAAGAAGATGAAGAAGAAGATGAAGAAGAAGACGAAGAAGAAGACGAAGAAGATGAAGAAGAAGACGAAGAAGATGAAGAAGAAGACGAAGAAGAAGACGAAGAAGATGAAGAAGAAGATGAAGAAGAAGACGAAGAAGAAGATGAAGAAGAAGACGAAGAAGAAGACGAAGAAGATGAAGAAGAAGATGAAGAAGAAGACGAAGAAGAAGACGAAGAAGAAGATGAAGAAGATGAAGAAGAAGATGAAGAAGAAGACGAAGAAGATGAAGAAGAAGATGAAGAAGAAGATGAAGAAGAAGACGAAGAAGAAGACGAAGAAGATGAAGAAGAAGATGAAGAAGAAGATGAAGAAGAAGATGAAGACGAAGACGAAGAAGATGAAGAAGAAGATGAAGAAGAAGACGAAGAAGATGAAGAAGAAGATGAAGAAGAAGACGAAGAAGATGAAGAACAAGATGAAGAAGAAGATGAAGAAGAAGACGAAGAAGACGAAGAAGATGAAGAAGAAGATGAAGAAGAAGATGAAGAAGAAGACGAAGAAGATGAAGAAGAAGATGAAGAAGAAGACGAAGAAGATGAAGAAGAAGATGAAGAAGAAGACGAAGAAGATGAAGAAGAAGATGAAGAAGAAGACGAAGAAGAAGATGAAGAAGAAGACGAAGAAGATGAAGAAGAAGCTGAAGAAGAAGAAGAAGACGATGAAGAAGAAGATGAAGAAGAAGAAGAAGACGATGAAGAAGAAGATGAAGAAGAAGACGAAGAAGAAGATGAAGAAGAAGACGAAGAAGAAGACGAAGAAGATGAAGAAGAAGATGAAGAAGAAGACGAAGAAGAAGACGAAGAAGAAGACGAAGAAGAAGATGAAGAAGATGAAGAAGAAGATGAAGAAGAAGACGAAGAAGATGAAGAAGAAGATGAAGAAGAAGACGAAGAAGATGAAGAAGAAGATGAAGAAGAAGACGAAGAAGATGAAGAAGAAGATGAAGAAGAAGACGAAGAAGATGAAGAAGAAGATGAAGAAGAAGATGAAGAAGATGAAGAAGAAGATGAAGAAGAAGATGAAGAAGAAGATGAAGAAGATGAAGAAGAAGACGAAGAAGATGAAGAAGAAGATGAAGAAGAAGACGAAGAAGAAGATGAAGAAGAAGATGAAGAAGATGAAGAAGAAGATGAAGAAGTAGACGAAGAAGATGAAGAAGAAGATGAAGAAGAAGACGAAGAAGATGTAGAAGAAGATGAAGAAGAAGACGAAGAAGACGAAGAAGAAGAAGATGAAGAAGAAGACGAAGAAGATGAAGAAGATGAAGAAGAAGATGAAGAAGAAGACGAAGAAGATGAAGAAGAAGACGAAGAAGATGAAGAAGAAGATGAAGAAGAAGACGAAGAAGAAGACGAAGAAGATGAAGAAGAAGACGAAGAAGATGAAGAAGAAGACGAAGAAGAAGACGAATAAGATGAAGAAGAAGATGAAGAAGAAGACGAAGAAGAAGATGAAGAAGAAGACGAAGAAGAAGACGAAGAAGATGAAGAAGAAGATGAAGAAGAAGACGAAGAAGAAGACGAAGAAGAAGATGAAGAAGATGAAGAAGAAGATGAAGAAGAAGACGAAGAAGATGAAGAAGAAGATGAAGAAGAAGATGAAGAAGAAGACGAAGAAGAAGACGAAGAAGATGAAGAAGAAGATGAAGAAGAAGATGAAGAAGAAGATGAAGACGAAGACGAAGAAGATGAAGAAGAAGATGAAGAAGAAGACGAAGAAGATGAAGAAGAAGATGAAGAAGAAGACGAAGAAGATGAAGAAGAAGATGGAGAAGAAGACGAAGAAGATGAAGAAGAAGATGAAGAAGAAGACGAAGAAGATGAAGAAGAAGATGAAGAAGAAGACGAAGAAGATGAAGAAGAAGATGAAGAAGAAGACGAAGAAGATGAAGAAGAAGATGAAGAAGAAGACGAAGAAGATGAAGAAGAAGATGAAGAAGAAGACGAAGAAGAAGATGAAGAAGAAGACGAAGAAGATGAAGAAGAAGCTGAAGAAGAAGAAGAAGACGATGAAGAAGAAGATGATGAAGAAGAAGAAGACGATGAAGAAGAAGATGAAGAAGAAGATGAAGAAGAAGAAGACGAAGAAGATGAAGAAGAAGATGAAGAAGATGAAGAAGAAGATGAAGAAGAAGACGAAGAAGATGAAGAAGAAGATGAAGAAGAAGATGAAGAAGATGAAGAAGAAGATGAAGAAGAAGATGAAGAAGAAGATGAAGAAGATGAAGAAGAAGACGAAGAAGATGAAGAAGAAGATGAAGAAGAAGACGAAGAAGAAGATGAAGAAGAAGATGAAGAAGATGAAGAAGAAGATGAAGAAGTAGACGAAGAAGATGAAGAAGAAGATGAAGAAGAAGACGAAGAAGATGTAGAAGAAGATGAAGAAGAAGACGAAGAAGACGAAGAAGAAGAAGATGAAGAAGAAGACGAAGAAGATGAAGAAGATGAAGAAGAAGATGAAGAAGAAGACGAAGAAGATGAAGAAGAAGACGAAGAAGATGAAGAAGAAGATGAAGAAGAAGACGAAGAAGAAGACGAAGAAGATGAAGAAGAAGACGAAGAAGATGAAGAAGAAGACGAAGAAGAAGACGAATAAGATGAAGAAGAAGATGAAGAAGAAGACGAAGAAGAAGATGAAGAAGAAGACGAAGAAGAAGACGAAGAAGATGAAGAAGAAGATGAAGAAGAAGACGAAGAAGAAGACGAAGAAGAAGATGAAGAAGA
>NW_027590529.1:87500-127500 GCF_964213995.1 Mustelus asterias
GAAGAAGACGAGGAAGATGAAGAAGAAGATGAAGAAGATGAAGAAGAAGATGAAGAAGAAGAAGAAGAAGATGAAGAAGATGAAGAAGAAGATGAAGAAGAAGACGAAGAAGAAGATGAAGAAGATGAAGAAGAAGACGAAGAAGAAGACGAGGAAGATGAAGAAGAAGATGAAGGAGATGAAGAAGAAGATGAAGAAGAAGACGAAGAAGAAGACGAAGAAGAAGTCGAAGAAGAAGACGAAGAAGAAGACGAAGAAGATGAAGAAGAAGATGAAGAAGATGAAGAAGACGAAGAAGAAGACGAAGAAGACGAAGAAGAAGACAAAGAAGAAGACGAAGAAGAAGACGAAGAAGACGAAGAAGAAGATGAAGAAGAAGACGAAGAAGACGAAGAAGAAGACAAAGAAGAAGACGAAGAAGAAGACGAAGAAGATGAAGAAGAAGATGAAGAAGAAGACGAAGAAGATGAAGAAGAAGATGAAGAAGAAGATGAAGAAGATGAAGAAGAAGATGAAGAAGAAGACGAAGAAGATGAAGAAGCAGACGAAGAAGATGAAGAAGAAGATGAAGAAGAAGACGAAGAAGAAGATGAAGAAGAAGATGAAGAAGAAGACGAAGAAGATGAAGATGAAGAAGAAGATGAAGAAGATGAAGAAGAAGATGAAGAAGAAGACGAAGAAGATGAAGAAGAAGACGAAGAAGATGAAGAAGAAGGTGAAGAAGAAGACGAAGAAGAAGATGAAGTAGAAGATGAAGAAGATGAAGAAGAAGATGAAGAAGATGAAGAAGAAGATGAAGAAGAAGACGAAGAAGATGAAGAAGAAGATGAAGAAGCAGACGAAGAAGAAGACGAAGAAGAAGATGAAGAAGATGAAGAAGAAGATGAAGAAGAAGACGAAGAAGATGAAGAAGAAGATGAAGAAGAAGATGAAGAAGAAGGGACTTGGGAGTCCTAGTCCAGGATTCTCTAAAGGTAAACTTGCAGGTTGAGTCCGTAATTAAGAAAGCAAATGTAATGTTGTCATTTATCTCAAGAGGCTTGGAATACAAAAGCAGGGATGTACTTCTGAGGCTTTATAAAGCACTGGTTAGGCCCCATTTGGAGTACTGTGAGCAATTTTGGGCCCCACACCTCAGGAAGGACATACTGGCACTGGAGCGGGTCCAGCGGAGATTCACACGGATGATCCAAGGAATGGTAGGCCTGACATACGATGAACGTCTGAGGATCGTGGGATTATATTCATTGGAGTTTAGGAGGTTGAGGGGAGATCTGATAGAAACTTACAAGATAATGAACGGCTTAGATAGGATGGACGTAGGGAAGTTGTTTCCATTAACAGGGGAGACTAGGACGCGGGGGCACAGCCTTAGAATAAAAGGGAGTCACTTTAGAACAGAGATGAGGAGAAATTTCTTCAGCCAGAGAGTGGTGGGTCTGTGGAATTCATTGCCACAGAGGGCTGTGGAGGCCGAGACGTTGAGCGTCTTCAAGACAGAAATTGATAAATTCTTGATTTCTCGAGGAATTAAGGGCTATGGGGAGAGAGCGGGTAAATGGAGTTGAAATCAACCATGATTGAATGGTGGAGTGGACTCGATGGGCCGAATGGCCTTACTTCCGCTCCTATGTCTTATGGTCTTATGGTCTAAGAAGACGAAAAAGACGAAGAAGATGAAGAAGAAGATGAAGAAGAAGACGAAGAAGATGAAGAAGAAGATGAAGAAGATGAAGAAGAAGATGAAGAAGAAGACGAAGAAGATGAAGAAGAAGATGAAGAAGAAGACGAAGAAGATGAAGAAGAAGACGAAGAAGAAGACGAAGAAGATGAAGAAGAAGATGAAGAAGAAGACGAAGAAGAAGACGAAGAAGAAGACGAAGAAGAAGATGAAGAAGACGAAGAAGAAGATGAAGAAGAAGACGAAGAAGATGAAGAAGAAGATGAAGAAGAAGACGAAGAAGATGAAGAAGAAGATGAAGAAGAAGACGAAGAAGATGAAGAAGAAGATGAAGAAGAAGACGAAGAAGATGAAGAAGAAGATGAAGAAGAAGATGAAGAAGATGAAGAAGAAGATGAAGAAGAAGACGAAGAAGATGAAGAAGAAGACGAAGAAGATGAAGAAGAAGATGAAGAAGAAGACGAAGAAGAAGATGAAGAAGAAGATGAAGAAGATGAAGGAGAAGATGAAGAAGAAGATGAAGAAGAAGATGAAGAAGAAGACGAAGAAGATGAAGAAGAAGATGAAGAAGAAGACGAAGAAGATGAAGAAGAAGATGAAGAAGGAGACGAAGAAGAAGATGAAGAAGAAGACGAAGAAGAAGACGAAGAAGATGAAGAAGATGAAGAAGAAGACGAAGAAGAAGACGAAGAAGAAGACGAAGAAGAAGATGAAGAAGATGAAGAAGAAGATGAAGAAGAAGACGAAGAAGATGAAGAAGAAGATGAAGAAGAAGACGAAGAAGATGAAGAAGAAGATGAAGAAGAAGACGAAGAAGATGAAGAAGAAGATG
The DNA here is from genome assembly GCF_964213995.1 of Mustelus asterias. Lineage (NCBI taxonomy): Eukaryota > Metazoa > Chordata > Chondrichthyes > Carcharhiniformes > Triakidae > Mustelus > Mustelus asterias. The sequence continues at coordinate 90,014 of NW_027590529.1, forward strand.
AAGAAGAAGACGAAGAAGATGAAGAAGAAGATGAAGAAGAAGATGAAGAAGATGAAGAAGAAGATGAAGAAGAAGACGAAGAAGATGAAGAAGAAGACGAAGAAGATGAAGAAGAAGGTGAAGAAGAAGACGAAGAAGAAGATGAAGTAGAAGATGAAGAAGATGAAGAAGAAGATGAAGAAGATGAAGAAGAAGATGAAGAAGAAGACGAAGAAGATGAAGAAGAAGATGAAGAAGCAGACGAAGAAGAAGACGAAGAAGAAGATGAAGAAGATGAAGAAGAAGATGAAGAAGAAGACGAAGAAGATGAAGAAGAAGATGAAGAAGAAGACGAAGAAGATGAAGAAGAAGATGAAGAAGAAGACGAAGAAGATGAAGAAGAAGATGAAGAAGAAGATGAAGAAGATGAAGAAGAAGATGAAGAAGAAGACGAAGAAGATGAAGAAGAAGACGAAGAAGATGAAGAAGAAGATGAAGAAGAAGACGAAGAAGAAGATGAAGAAGAAGATGAAGAAGATGAAGGAGAAGATGAAGAAGAAGATGAAGAAGAAGATGAAGAAGAAGACGAAGAAGATGAAGAAGAAGATGAAGAAGAAGACGAAGAAGATGAAGAAGAAGATGAAGAAGGAGACGAAGAAGAAGATAAAGAAGAAGACGAAGAAGAAGACGAAGAAGATGAAGAAGATGAAGAAGAAGACGAAGAAGAAGACGAAGAAGAAGACGAAGAAGAAGATGAAGAAGATGAAGAAGAAGATGAAGAAGAAGACGAAGAAGATGAAGAAGAAGATGAAGAAGAAGACGAAGAAGATGAAGAAGAAGATGAAGAAGAAGACGAAGAAGATGAAGAAGAAGATGAAGAAGAAGACGAAGAAGATGAAGAAGAAGATGAAGAAGAAGATGAAGAAGATGAAGAAGAAGATGAAGAAGAAGACGAAGAAGATGAAGAAGAAGACGAAGAAGATGAAGAAGAAGGTGAAGAAGAAGACGAAGAAGAAGATGAAGTAGAAGATGAAGAAGATGAAGAAGAAGATGAAGAAGATGAAGAAGAAGATGAAGAAGAAGACGAAGAAGATGAAGAAGAAGATGAAGAAGCAGACGAAGAAGAAGACGAAGAAGAAGATGAAGAAGATGAAGAAGAAGATGAAGAAGAAGACGAAGAAGATGAAGAAGAAGATGAAGAAGAAGATGAAGAAGAAGGGACTTGGGAGTCCTAGTCCAGGATTCTCTAAATGTAAACTTGCAGGTTGAGTCCGTAATTAAGAAAGCAAATGTAATGTTGTCATTTATCTCAAGAGGCTTGGAATACAAAAGCAGGGATGTACTTCTGAGGCTTTATAAAGCACTGGTTAGGCCCCATTTGGAGTACTGTGAGCAATTTTGGGCCCCACACCTCAGGAAGGACATACTGGCACTGGAGCGGGTCCAGCGGAGATTCACACGGATGATCCCAGGAATGGTAGGCCTGACATACGATGAACGTCTGAGGATCGTGGGATTATATTCATTGGAGTTTAGGAGGTTGAGGGGAGATCTGATAGAAACTTACAAGATAATGAACGGCTTAGATAGGATGGACGTAGGGAAGTTGTTTCCATTAACAGGGGAGACTAGGACGCGGGGGCACAGCCTTAGAATAAAAGGGAGTCACTTTAGAACAGAGATGAGGAGAAATTTCTTCAGCCAGAGAGTGGTGGGTCTGTGGAATTCATTGCCACAGAGGGCTGTGGAGGCCGAGACGTTGAGCGTCTTCAAGACAGAAATTGATAAATTCTTGATTTCTCGAGGAATTAAGGGCTATGGGGAGAGAGCGGGTAAATGGAGTTGAAATCAACCATGATTGAATGGTGGAGTGGACTCGATGGGCCGAATGGCCTTACTTCCGCTCCTATGTCTTATGGTCTTATGGTCTAAGAAGACGAAGAAGACGAAAAAGATGAAGAAGAAGATGAAGAAGAAGACGAAGAAGATGAAGAAGAAGATGAAGAAGATGAAGAAGAAGATGAAGAAGAAGACGAAGAAGATGAAGAAGAAGATGAAGAAGAAGACGAAGAAGATGAAGAAGAAAACGAAGAAGAAGACGAAGAAGATGAAGAAGAAGATGAAGAAGAAGACGAAGAAGAAGACGAAGAAGACGAAGAAGAAGATGAAGAAGACGAAGAAGAAGATGAAGAAGAAGACGAAGAAGATGAAGAAGAAGATGAAGAAGAAGACGAAGAAGATGAAGAAGAAGATGAAGAAGAAGACGAAGAAGATGAAGAAGAAGATGAAGAAGAAGACGAAGAAGATGAAGAAGAAGATGAAGAAGAAGATGAAGAAGATGAAGAAGAAGATGAAGAAGAAGACGAAGAAGATGAAGAAGCAGACGAAGAAGATGAAGAAGAAGATGAAGAAGAAGACGAAGAAGAAGATGAAGAAGAAGATGAAGAAGATGAAGAAGAAGATGAAGAAGAAGATGAAGAAGAAGACGAAGAAGATGTAGAAGAAGATGAAGAAGAAGACGAAGAAGATGAAGGAGAAGAAGATGAAGAAGAAGACGAAGAAGATGAAGAAGATGAAGAAGAAGATGAAGAAGAAGACGAAGAAGATGAAGAAGAAGACGAAGAAGATGAAGAAGAAGATGAAGAAGAAGACGAAGAAGATGAAGAAGAAGATGAAGAAGAAGATGAAGAAGAAGACGAAGAAGACGAAGAAGATGAAGAAGAAGATGAAGAAGAAGACGAAGAAGAAGACGAAGAAGATGAAGAAGATGATGAAGAAGAAGACGAAGAAGATGAAGAAGAAGATGAAGAAGAAGACGAAGAAGATGAAGAAGAAGATGAAGAAGAAGACGAAGAAGATGAAGAAGAAGATGAAGAAGAAGATGAAGAAGATGAAGAAGAAGATGAAGAAGAAGACGAAGAAGATGAAGAAGAAGACGAAGAAGATGGAGAAGAAGATGAAGAAGAAGACGAAGAAGAAGATGAAGAAGAAGATGAAGAAGACGAAGAAGAAGATGAAGAAGAAGACGAAGAAGATGAAGAAGAAGATGAAGAAGAAGACGAAGAAGAAGATGAAGAAGAAGATGAAGAAGATGAAGAAGAAGATGAAGAAGAAGATGAAGAAGAAGACGAAGAAGATGTAGAAGAAGATGAAGAAGAAGACGAAGAAGATGAAGGAGAAGAAGATGAAGAAGAAGACGAAGAAGATGAAGAAGATGAAGAAGAAGATGAAGAAGAAGACGAAGAAGATGAAGAAGAAGACGAAGAAGATGAAGAAGAAGAAGAAGACGAAGAAGAAGACGAAGAAGATGAAGAAGAAGACGAAGAAGATGAAGAAGAAGATGAAGAAGAAGACGAAGAAGATGAAGAAGAAGATGAAGAAGAAGATGAAGAAGAAGACGAAGAAGACGAAGAAGATGAAGAAGAAGATGAAGAAGAAGACGAAGAAGAAGACGAAGAAGATGAAGAAGATGATGAAGAAGAAGACGAAGAAGATGAAGAAGAAGATGAAGAAGAAGACGAAGAAGATGAAGAAGAAGATGAAGAAGAAGACGAAGAAGATGAAGAAGAAGATGAAGAAGAAGATGAAGAAGATGAAGAAGAAGATGAAGAAGAAGACGAAGAAGATGAAGAAGAAGACGAAGAAGATGGAGAAGAAGATGAAGAAGAAGACGAAGAAGAAGATGAAGAAGAAGATGAAGAAGACGAAGAAGAAGATGAAGAAGAAGACGAAGAAGATGAAGAAGAAGATGAAGAAGAAGACGAAGAAGATGTAGAAGAAGATGAAGAAGAAGACGAAGAAGATGAAGAAGAAGAAGATGAAGAAGAAGACGAAGAAGATGAAGAAGATGAAGAAGAAGATGAAGAAGAAGACGAAGAAGATGAAGAAGAAGAAGAAGATGAAGAAGAAGATGAAGAAGAAGACGAAGAAGAAGACGAAGAAGATGAAGAAGAGGACGAAGAAGATGAAGAAGAAGATGAAGAAGAAGACGAAGAAGATGAAGAAGAAGATGAAGAAGAAGACGAAGAAGAAGATGAAGAAGAAGACGAAGAAGAAGACGAAGAAGATGAAGAAGAAGATGAAGAAGAAGACGAAGAAGAAGACGAAGAAGAAGATGAAGAAGATGAAGAAGAAGATGAAGAAGAAGACGAAGAAGATGAAGAAGAAGATGAAGAAGAAGACGAAGAAGATGAAGAAGAAGATGAAGAAGAAGATGAAGAAGAAGATGAAGAAGAAGACGAAGAAGACGAAGAAGATGAAGAAGATGACGAAGAAGAAGATGAAGAAGAAGACGAAGAAGATGAAGAAGAAGATGAAGAAGAAGACGAAGAAGACGAAGAAGAAGTTGAAGAAGAAGACGAAGAAGAAGACGAAGAAGACGAAGAAGAAGACGAAGAAGAAGACGAAGAAGAAGACGAAGAAGACGAAGAAGAAGACGAAGAAGAAGACGAAGAAGACGAAGAAGAAGACGAAGAAGGAGACGAAGAAGACGAAGAGGAAGATGAAGAAGAAGACGAAGAAGAAGATGAAGAAGAAGACGAAGAAGACGAAGAAGAAGATGAAGAAGATGAAGAAGATGAAGAAGAAGATGAAGAAGAAGACGAAGAAGAAGACGAAGAAGATGAAGAAGATGATGAAGAAGAAGACGAAGAAGATGAAGAAGAAGATGAAGAAGAAGACGAAGAAGATGAAGAAGAAGATGAAGAAGAAGACGAAGAAGATGAAGAAGAAGATGAAGAAGAAGATGAAGAAGATGAAGAAGAAGATGAAGAAGAAGACGAAGAAGATGAAGAAGAAGACGAAGAAGATGGAGAAGAAGATGAAGAAGAAGACGAAGAAGAAGATGAAGAAGAAGATGAAGAAGACGAAGAAGAAGATGAAGAAGAAGACGAAGAAGATGAAGAAGAAGATGAAGAAGAAGACGAAGAAGAAGATGAAGAAGAAGATGAAGAAGATGAAGAAGAAGATGAAGAAGAAGATGAAGAAGAAGACGAAGAAGATGTAGAAGAAGATGAAGAAGAAGACGAAGAAGATGAAGGAGAAGAAGATGAAGAAGAAGACGAAGAAGATGAAGAAGATGAAGAAGAAGATGAAGAAGAAGACGAAGAAGATGAAGAAGAAGACGAAGAAGATGAAGAAGAAGAAGAAGACGAAGAAGAAGACGAAGAAGATGAAGAAGAAGACGAAGAAGATGAAGAAGAAGATGAAGAAGAAGACGAAGAAGATGAAGAAGAAGATGAAGAAGAAGATGAAGAAGAAGACGAAGAAGACGAAGAAGATGAAGAAGAAGATGAAGAAGAAGACGAAGAAGAAGACGAAGAAGATGAAGAAGATGATGAAGAAGAAGACGAAGAAGATGAAGAAGAAGATGAAGAAGAAGACGAAGAAGATGAAGAAGAAGATGAAGAAGAAGACGAAGAAGATGAAGAAGAAGATGAAGAAGAAGATGAAGAAGATGAAGAAGAAGATGAAGAAGAAGACGAAGAAGATGAAGAAGAAGACGAAGAAGATGGAGAAGAAGATGAAGAAGAAGACGAAGAAGAAGATGAAGAAGAAGATGAAGAAGACGAAGAAGAAGATGAAGAAGAAGACGAAGAAGATGAAGAAGAAGATGAAGAAGAAGACGAAGAAGATGTAGAAGAAGATGAAGAAGAAGACGAAGAAGATGAAGAAGAAGAAGATGAAGAAGAAGACGAAGAAGATGAAGAAGATGAAGAAGAAGATGAAGAAGAAGACGAAGAAGATGAAGAAGAAGAAGAAGATGAAGAAGAAGATGAAGAAGAAGACGAAGAAGAAGACGAAGAAGATGAAGAAGAGGACGAAGAAGATGAAGAAGAAGATGAAGAAGAAGACGAAGAAGATGAAGAAGAAGATGAAGAAGAAGACGAAGAAGAAGATGAAGAAGAAGACGAAGAAGAAGACGAAGAAGATGAAGAAGAAGATGAAGAAGAAGACGAAGAAGAAGACGAAGAAGAAGATGAAGAAGATGAAGAAGAAGATGAAGAAGAAGACGAAGAAGATGAAGAAGAAGATGAAGAAGAAGACGAAGAAGATGAAGAAGAAGATGAAGAAGAAGATGAAGAAGAAGACGAAGAAGAAGACGAAGAAGACGAAGAAGATGAAGAAGATGACGAAGAAGAAGATGAAGAAGAAGACGAAGAAGATGAAGAAGAAGATGAAGAAGAAGACGAAGAAGACGAAGAAGAAGTTGAAGAAGAAGACGAAGAAGAAGACGAAGAAGACGAAGAAGAAGACGAAGAAGAAGACGAAGAAGAAGACGAAGAAGACGAAGAAGAAGACGAAGAAGAAGACGAAGAAGACGAAGAAGAAGACGAAGAAGGAGACGAAGAAGACGAAGAGGAAGATGAAGAAGAAGACGAAGAAGAAGATGAAGAAGAAGACGAAGAAGACGAAGAAGAAGATGAAGAAGAAGACGAAGAAGACGAAGAAGAAGATGAAGAAGAAGACGAAGAAGACGAAGAAGAAGATGAAGAAGAAGACGAAGAAGACGAAGAAGAAGACGAAGAAGAAGACGAAGAAGAAGACGAAGAAGACGAAGAAGAAGACGAAGAAGAAGACGAAGAAGACGAAGAAGAAGACGAAGAAGAAGACGAAGAAGACGAAGAAGAAGACGAAGAAGAGGACGACGAAGACGAAGAAGAAGACGAAGAAGAAGACGAAGAAGAAGACGAAGAAGATGAAGGAGAAGAAGATGAAGAAGAAGACGAAGAAGATGAAGAAGATGAAGAAGAAGATGAAGAAGAAGACGAAGAAGATGAAGAAGAAGACGAAGAAGATGAAGAAGAAGAAGAAGACGAAGAAGAAGACGAAGAAGATGAAGAAGAAGACGAAGAAGATGAAGAAGAAGATGAAGAAGAAGACGAAGAAGATGAAGAAGAAGATGAAGAAGAAGATGAAGAAGAAGACGAAGAAGACGAAGAAGATGAAGAAGAAGATGAAGAAGAAGACGAAGAAGAAGACGAAGAAGATGAAGAAGATGATGAAGAAGAAGACGAAGAAGATGAAGAAGAAGATGAAGAAGAAGACGAAGAAGATGAAGAAGAAGATGAAGAAGAAGACGAAGAAGATGAAGAAGAAGATGAAGAAGAAGATGAAGAAGATGAAGAAGAAGATGAAGAAGAAGACGAAGAAGATGAAGAAGAAGACGAAGAAGATGGAGAAGAAGATGAAGAAGAAGACGAAGAAGAAGATGAAGAAGAAGATGAAGAAGACGAAGAAGAAGATGAAGAAGAAGACGAAGAAGATGAAGAAGAAGATGAAGAAGAAGACGAAGAAGATGTAGAAGAAGATGAAGAAGAAGACGAAGAAGATGAAGAAGAAGAAGATGAAGAAGAAGACGAAGAAGATGAAGAAGATGAAGAAGAAGATGAAGAAGAAGACGAAGAAGATGAAGAAGAAGAAGAAGATGAAGAAGAAGATGAAGAAGAAGACGAAGAAGAAGACGAAGAAGATGAAGAAGAGGACGAAGAAGATGAAGAAGAAGATGAAGAAGAAGACGAAGAAGATGAAGAAGAAGATGAAGAAGAAGACGAAGAAGAAGATGAAGAAGAAGACGAAGAAGAAGACGAAGAAGATGAAGAAGAAGATGAAGAAGAAGACGAAGAAGAAGACGAAGAAGAAGATGAAGAAGATGAAGAAGAAGATGAAGAAGAAGACGAAGAAGATGAAGAAGAAGATGAAGAAGAAGACGAAGAAGATGAAGAAGAAGATGAAGAAGAAGACGAAGAAGATGAAGAAGAAGATGAAGAAGACGAAGAAGATGAAGAAGATGACGAAGAAGAAGATGAAGAAGAAGACGAAGAAGATGAAGAAGAAGATGAAGAAGAAGACGAAGAAGACGAAGAAGAAGTTGAAGAAGAAGACGAAGAAGAAGACGAAGAAGACGAAGAAGAAGACGAAGAAGAAGACGAAGAAGAAGACGAAGAAGACGAAGAAGAAGACGAAGAAGAAGACGAAGAAGACGAAGAAGAAGACGAAGAAGGAGACGAAGAAGACGAAGAGGAAGATGAAGAAGAAGACGAAGAAGAAGATGAAGAAGAAGACGAAGAAGACGAAGAAGAAGATGAAGAAGAAGACGAAGAAGACGAAGAAGAAGATGAAGAAGAAGACGAAGAAGACGAAGAAGAAGATGAAGAAGAAGACGAAGAAGACGAAGAAGAAGACGAAGAAGAAGACGAAGAAGAAGACGAAGAAGACGAAGAAGAAGACGAAGAAGACGAAGAAGAAGACGAAGAAGAAGACGAAGAAGACGAAGAAGAAGACGAAGAAGAGGACGACGAAGACGAAGAAGAAGACGAAGAAGAAGACGAAGAAGAAGACGAAGAAGACGAAGAAGAAGACGAAGAAGTAGACGAAGAAGACGAAGAAGAAGACGAAGAAGAAGACGAAGAAGACGAAGAAGGAGACGAAGAAGAAGACGAAGAAGATGAAGAAGAAGACGAAGAAGACGAAGAAGAAGACGAAGAAGAAGACGAAGAAGACGAAGAAGAAGACGAAGAAGAAGACGAAGAAGAAGACGAAGAAGACGAAGAAGAAGACGAAGAAGAAGACGAAGAAGACGACGAAGAAGACGAAGGAGAAGAGGAAGAAGAAGACGAAGAAGACGAAGAAGAAGACGAAGAAGATGAAGAAGAAGACGAAGAAGATGAAGAAGAAGAAGACGAAGAAGAAGACGAAGAAGACGAAGAAGAAGACGAAGAAGAAGACGAAGAAGACGACGAAGAAGACGGAGAAGAAGACGAAGAAGAAGACGAAGAAGACGAAGAAGAAGACGAAGAAGATGAAGAAGAAGACGAAGAAGAAGACGAAGAAGACGAAGAAGAAGACGAAGAAGAAGATGAAGAAGAAGACGAAGAAGATGAAGAAGAAGACGAAGAAGATGAAGAAGAAGACGAAGAAGATGAAGAAGAAGATGAAGAAGAAGATGAAGAAGAAGACGAAGAAGAAGACGAAGAAGATGAAGAAGAAGACGAAGAAGATGAAGAAGAAGATGAAGAAGAAGAGGAAGAAGATGAAGAAGAAGACGAAGAAGAAGACGAAGAAGATGAAGAAGAAGACGAAGAAGGAGACGAAGAAGACGACGAAGAAGACGAAGAAGAAGACGAAGAAGACGACGAAGAAGACGACGAAGAAGACGAAGAAGACGAAGAAGAAGACGAAGAAGAAGACGAAGAAGAAGACGAAGAAGAAGACGAAGAAGAAGATGAAGAAGACGAAGAAGAAGAGGAAGAAGAAGACGAAGAAGACGAAGAAGAAGACGAAGAAGATGAAGAAGAAGACGAAGAAGTTAAGAAGAAGACGAAGAAGAAGACGAAGAAGATGAAGAAGAAGACGAAGAAGACGAAGAAGAAGATGAAGAAGAAGATGAAGAAGATGAAGAAGAAGACGAAGAAGATGAAGAAGAAGACGAAGAAGAAGACGAAGAAGATGAAGAAGAAGACGAAGAAGATGAAGTAGAAGATGAAGAAGAAGACGAAGAAGATGAAGAAGAAGACGAAGAAGAAGACGAAGAAGATGAAGAAGAAGATGAAGAAGAAGACGACGAAGACGAAGAAGATGAAGAAGAAGATGAAGAAGAAGACGAAGAAGAAGACGAAGAAGAAGACAAAGAAGACGAAGAAGAAGATGAAGAAGGAGATGAAGAAGATGAAGAAGAAGACGACGAAGATGAAGAAGAAGACGAAGAAGAAGACGAAAAAGTTGAAGAAGAAGACGAAGAAGATGAAGTAGAAAATGAAGAAGAAGACGAAGAAGAAGACGAAGAAGATGAAGAAGAAGATGAAGAAGAAGACGAAGAAGATGAAGAAGAAGAAGATGAAGAAGAAGACGAAGAAGATGAAGAAGATGAAGAAGATGAAGAAGAAGATGAAGAAGAAGACGAAGAAGATGAAGAAGAAGAAGAAGATGAAGAAGAAGATGAAGAAGAAGACGAAGAAGAAGACGAAGAAGATGAAGAAGAGGACGAAGAAGATGAAGAAGAAGATGAAGAAGAAGACGAAGAAGATGAAGAAGAAGATGAAGAAGAAGACGAAGAAGAAGATGAAGAAGAAGACGAAGAAGAAGACGAAGAAGATGAAGAAGAAGATGAAGAAGAAGACGAAGAAGAAGACGAAGAAGAAGATGAAGAAGATGAAGAAGAAGATGAAGAAGAAGACGAAGAAGATGAAGAAGAAGATGAAGAAGAAGACGAAGAAGATGAAGAAGAAGATGAAGAAGAAGATAAAGAAGAAGACGAAGAAGAAGACGAAGAAGACGAAGAAGAATATGAAGAAGATGACGAAGAAGAAGATGAAGAAGAAGACGAAGAAGATGAAGAAGAAGATGAAGAAGAAGACGAAGAAGACGAAGAAGAAGTTGAAGAAGAAGACGAAGAAGAAGACGAAGAAGAAGACGAAGAAGAAGACGAAGAAGAAGACGAAGAAGACGAAGAAGAAGACGAAGAAGAAGACGAAGAAGACGAAGAAGAAGACGAAGAAGGAGACGAAGAAGACGAAGAGGAAGATGAAGAAGAAGACGAAGAAGAAGATGAAGAAGAAGACGAAGAAGACGAAGAAGAAGATGAAGAAGAAGACGAAGAAGACGAAGAAGAAGATGAAGAAGAAGACGAAGAAGACGAAGAAGAAGACGAAGAAGAAGACGAAGAAGAAGACGAAGAAGACGAAGAAGAAGACGAAGAAGAAGACGAAGAAGACGAAGAAGAAGACGAAGAAGAAGACGAAGAAGACGAAGAAGAAGACGAAGAAGAGGACGACGAAGACGAAGAAGAAGACGAAGAAGAAGACGAAGAAGAAGACGAAGAAGACGAAGAAGAAGACGAAGAAGTAGACGAAGAAGACGAAGAAGAAGACGAAGAAGAAGACGAAGAAGACGAAGAAGGAGACGAAGAAGAAGACGAAGAAGATGAAGAAGAAGACGAAGAAGACGAAGAAGAAGACGAAGAAGAAGACGAAGAAGACGAAGAAGAAGACGAAGAAGAAGACGAAGAAGAAGACGAAGAAGACGAAGAAGAAGACGAAGAAGAAGACGAAGAAGACGACGAAGAAGACGAAGGAGAAGAGGAAGAAGAAGACGAAGAAGACGAAGAAGAAGACGAAGAAGATGAAGAAGAAGACGAAGAAGATGAAGAAGAAGAAGACGAAGAAGAAGACGAAGAAGACGAAGAAGAAGACGAAGAAGAAGACGAAGAAGACGACGAAGAAGACGGAGAAGAAGACGAAGAAGAAGACGAAGAAGACGAAGAAGAAGACGAAGAAGATGAAGAAGAAGACGAAGAAGAAGAAGAAGAAGACGAAGAAGAAGACGAAGAAGAAGATGAAGAAGAAGACGAAGAAGATGAAGAAGAAGACGAAGAAGATGAAGAAGAAGACGAAGAAGATGAAGAAGAAGATGAAGAAGAAGATGAAGAAGAAGATGAAGAAGAAGACGAAGATGAAGACGAAGAAGATGAAGAAGAAGATGAAGAAGAAGACGAAGAAGATGAAGAAGAAGACGAAGAAGAAGACGAAGAAGATGAAGAAGAAGACGAAGAAGGAGACGAAGAAGACGACGAAGAAGACGAAGAAGAAGACGAAGAAGACGACGAAGAAGACGACGAAGAAGATGAAGAAGACGAAGAAGAAGACGAAGAAGAAGACGAAGAAGAAGACGAAGAAGAAGACGAAGAAGAAGATGAAGAAGACGAAGAAGAAGAGGAAGAAGAAGACGAAGAAGACGAAGAAGAAGACGAAGAAGATGAAGAAGAAGACGAAGAAGATGAAGAAGAAGACGAAGAAGAAGACGAAGAAGATGAAGAAGAAGACGAAGAAGACGAAGAAGAAGATGAAGAAGAAGATGAAGAAGATGAAGAAGAAGACGAAGAAGATGAAGAAGAAGACGAAGAAGAAGACGAAGAAGATGAAGAAGAAGACGAAGAAGATGAAGTAGAAGATGAAGAAGAAGACGAAGAAGATGAAGAAGAAGACGAAGAAGAAGACGAAGAAGATGAAGAAGAAGATGAAGAAGAAGACGACGAAGACGAAGAAGATGAAGAAGAAGATGAAGAAGAAGACGAAGAAGAAGACGAAGAAGAAGACAAAGAAGACGAAGAAGAAGATGAAGAAGGAGATGAAGAAGATGAAGAAGAAGACGACGAAGATGAAGAAGAAGACGAAGAAGAAGACGAAAAAGTTGAAGAAGAAGACGAAGAAGATGAAGTAGAAAATGAAGAAGAAGACGAAGAAGAAGACGAAGAAGATGAAGAAGAAGATGAAGAAGAAGATGAAGAAGAAGACGAAGAAGATGAAGAAGAAGAAGACGAAGAAGACAAAGAAGAAGACGAAGAAGAAGACGATGAAGACGAAGAAGAAGACGAAGAAGAAGACGAAGAAGATGAAGAAGAAGATGAAGAAGATGAAGAAGAAGATGAAGAAGAAGACGAAGAAGATGAAGAAGAAGATGAAGAAGAAGACGAAGAAGATGAAGAAGAAGATGAAGAAGATGAAGAAGATGAAGAAGAAGATGAAGAAGAAGACGAAGAAGACGAAGATGAAGATGAAGAAGAAGACGAAGAAGAAGACGAAGAAGAAGACGAAGAACAAGACGAAGAAGATGAAGAAGAAGATGAAGAAGAAGACGAAGAAGAAGACGAAGAAGAAGACGAAGAAGAAGACGAAGAAGACGAAGAAGAAGATGAAGAAGAAGACGAAGAAGATGAAGAAGAAGATGAAGAACAAGACGAAGAAGATGAAGAAGAAGATGAAGAAGAAGACGAAGAAGAAGACGAAGAAGAAGACGAAGAAGAAGATGAAGAAGACGAAGAAGAAGATGAAGAAGAAGACGAAGAAGATGAAGAAGAAGATGAAGAAGAAGACGAAGAAGATGAAGAAGAAGATGAAGAAGAAGACGAAGAAGATGAAGAAGAAGATGAAGAAGAAGACGAAGAAGATGAAGAAGAAGATGAAGAAGAAGATGAAGAAGATGAAGAAGAAGATGAAGAAGAAGACGAAGAAGATGAAGAAGAAGACGAAGAAGATGAAGAAGAAGATGAAGAAGAAGACGAAGAAGAAGATGAAGAAGAAGATGAAGAAGAAGATGAAGAAGAAGATGAAGAAGAAGATGAAGAAGAAGACGAAGAAGATGAAGAAGAAGATGAAGAAGAAGACGAAGAAGATGAAGAAGAAGATGAAGAAGAAGACGAAGAAGAAGATGAAGAAGAAGACGAAGAAGAAGACGAAGAAGATGAAGAAGAAGATGAAGAAGAAGACGAAGAAGATGAAGAAGAAGATGAAGAAGAAGACGAAGAAGATGAAGAAGAAGATGAAGAAGAAGACGAAGAAGATGAAGAAGAAGATGAAGAAGAAGATGAAGAAGATGAAGAAGAAGAAGACGAAGAAGATGAAGAAGAAGACGAAGAAGATGAAGAAGAAGATGAAGAAGAAGACGAAGAAGAAGATGAAGAAGAAGATGAAGAAGATGAAGAAGAAGATGAAGAAGATGAAGAAGAAGATGAAGAAGAAGACGAAGAAGATGAAGAAGAAGATGAAGAAGAAGACGAAGAAGAAGACGAAGAAGAAGATGAAGAAGATGAAGAAGAAGATGAAGAAGAAGACGAAGAAGAAGACGAAGATGAAGAAGAAGACGAAGAAGACGAAGAAGATGAAGAGGAAGATGAAGAAGAAGACGAAGAAGATGAAGAAGAAGATGAAGAAGAAGACGAAGAAGATGAAGAAGAAGATGAAGAAGAAGATGAAGAAGATGAAGAAGAAGAAGACGAAGAAGATGAAGAAGAAGACGAAGAAGATGAAGAAGAAGATGAAGAAGAAGACGAAGAAGAAGATGAAGAAGAAGATGAAGAAGATGAAGAAGAAGATGAAGAAGATGAAGAAGAAGATGAAGAAGAAGACGAAGAAGATGAAGAAGAAGATGAAGAAGAAGACGAAGAAGAAGACGAAGAAGAAGATGAAGAAGATGAAGAAGAAGATGAAGAAGAAGACGAAGAAGAAGACGAAGATGAAGAAGAAGACGAAGAAGACGAAGAAGATGAAGAAGAAGATGAAGAAGAAGACGAAGAAGACGAAGAAGAAGACGAAGAAGAAGATGAAGAAGAAGACGAAGAAGATGAAGAAGAAGACGAAGAAGATGAAGAAGAAGACGAAGAAGATGAAGAAGAAGATGAAGAAGAAGATGAAGAAGAAGACGAAGAAGAAGACGAAGAAGATGAAGAAGAAGACGAAGAAGATGAAGAAGAAGATGAAGAAGAAGACGAAGAAGATGAAGAAGAAGACGAAGAAGAAGACGAAGAAGATGAAGAAGAAGACGAAGAAGGAGACGAAGAAGACGACGAAGAAGACGAAGAAGAAGACGAAGAAGACGACGAAGAAGACGACGAAGAAGACGAAGATGAAGATGAAGAAGAAGATGAAGAAGATGAAGAAGAAGACGAAGAAGAAGACGAAGAAGAAGATGAAGAAGACGAAGAAGAAGAGGAAGAAGAAGACGAAGAAGACGAAGAAGAAGACGAAGAAGACGAAGAAGATGAAGAAGAAGACGAAGAAGAAGACGAAGAAGATGAAGAAGAAGATGAAGAAGAAGACGACGAAGACGAAGAAGATGAAGAAGAAGATGAAGAAGAAGACGAAGAAGAAGACGAAGAAGAAGACAAAGAAGACGAAGAAGAAGATGAAGAAGATGAAGAAGAAGATGAAGAAGAAGATGAAGAAGAAGACGAAGAAGATGAAGAAGAAGAAGACGAAGAAGACAAAGAAGAAGACGAAGAAGAAGACGATGAAGACGAAGAAGAAGACGAAGAAGAAGACGAAGAAGATGAAGAAGAAGATGAAGAAGATGAAGAAGAAGATGAAGAAGAAGACGAAGAAGATGAAGAAGAAGATGAAGAAGAAGACGAAGAAGATGAAGAAGAAGATGAAGAAGATGAAGAAGAAGATGAAGAAGAAGACGAAGAAGACGAAGATGAAGATGAAGAAGAAGACGAAGAAGAAGACGAAGAAGAAGACGAAGAACAAGACGAAGAAGATGAAGAAGAAGATGAAGAAGAAGACGAAGAAGAAGACGAAGAAGAAGACGAAGAAGAAGTTGAAGAAGACGAAGAAGAAGATGAAGAAGAAGACGAAGAAGATGAAGAAGAAGATGAAGAACAAGATGAAGAAGATGAAGAAGAAGATGAAGAAGAAGACGAAGAAGAAGACGAAGAAGAAGACGAAGAAGAAGATGAAGAAGACGAAGAAGAAGATGAAGAAGAAGACGAAGAAGATGAAGAAGAAGATGAAGAAGAAGACGAAGAAGATGAAGAAGAAGATGAAGAAGAAGACGAAGAAGATGAAGAAGAAGATGAAGAAGAAGACGAAGAAGATGAAGAAGAAGATGAAGAAGAAGATGAAGAAGATGAAGAAGAAGATGAAGAAGAAGACGAAGAAGATGAAGAAGAAGACGAAGAAGATGAAGAAGAAGATGAAGAAGAAGACGAAGAAGAAGATGAAGAAGAAGATGAAGAAGATGAAGAAGAAGATGAAGAAGAAGATGAAGAAGAAGATGAAGAAGAAGACGAAGAAGATGAAGAAGAAGATGAAGAAGAAGACGAAGAAGATGAAGAAGAAGATGAAGAAGAAGACGAAGAAGAAGATGAAGAAGAAGACGAAGAAGAAGACGAAGAAGATGAAGAAGAAGATGAAGAAGAAGATGAAGAAGACGAAGAAGAAGACGAAGAAGAAGATGAAGAAGATGAAGAAGAAGATGAAGAAGAAGACGAAGAAGATGAAGAAGAAGATGAAGAAGAAGACGAAGAAGATGAAGAAGAAGATGAAGAAGAAGACGAAGAAGATGAAGAAGAAGATGAAGATGAAGACGAAGAAGATGAAGAAGAAGATGAAGAAGAAGATGAAGAAGATGAAGATGAAGAAGATGAAGAAGAAGATGAAGAAGAAGATGAAGAAGAAGATGAAGAAGAAGACGAAGAAGATGAAGAAGAAGATGAAGAAGAAGACGAAGAAGATGAAGAAGAAGATGAAGAAGAAGACAAAGAAGAAGACGAAGAAGAAGACGAAGAAGAAGACGAAGAAGATGAAGAAGAAGATGAAGAAGATGAAGAAGAAGACGAAGAAGAAGACGAAGAAGACGAAGAAGAAGACAAAGAAGAAGACGAAGAAGAAGACGAAGAAGACGAAGAAGAAGATGAAGAAGAAGACGAAGAAGACGAAGAAGAAGACAAAGAAGAAGACGAAGAAGAAGACGAAGAAGATGAAGAAGATGAAGAAGAAGACGAAGAAGACGAAGAAGAAGACGAAGAAGAAGACGAAGAAGATGAAGATGAAGAAGAAGATGAAGAAGAAGATGAAGAAGATGAAGAAGAAGATGAAGAAGAAGATGAAGAAGATCAAGAAGAAGATGAAGAAGAAGACGAAGAAGATGAAGAAGAAGATGAAGAAGAAGACGAAGAAGAAGACGAAGAAGATGAAGAAGAAGATGAAGAAGAAGACGAAGAAGATGAAGAAGAAGACGAAGAAGAAGACGAAGAAGATGAAGAAGAAGATGAAGAAGAAGACGAAGAAGATGAAGAAGAAGATGAAGACGACGAAGAGGACGAAGAAGAAGATGAAGAAGAAGACGAAGAAGATGAAGAAGAAGATGAAGAAGATGAAGAAGATGAAGATGAAGAAGAAGATGGAGAAGAAGATGAAGACGAAGATGAAGAAGATGAAGAAGAAGATGAAGAAGAAGACGAAGAAGATGAAGAAGAAGATGAAGAAGAAGACGAAGAAGATGAAGAAGAAGATGAAGAAGAAGATGAAGAACAAGACGAAGAAGATGAAGAAGATGAAGAAGAAGACGAAGAAGATGAAGAAGAAGACGAAGAAGAAGACGAAGAAGATGAAGAAGAAGATGAAGAAGATGAAGAAGAAGATGAAGAAGAAGACGAAGAAGATGAAGAAGAAGATGAAGAAGAAGACGAAGAAGATGAAGAAGAAGATGCAGAAGAAGATGAAGAAGATGAAGAAGAAGATGAAGAAGAAGACGAAGAAGATGAAGAAGAAGATGAAGAAGATGAAGAAGAAGATGAAGAAGAAGACGAAGAAGATGAAGAAGAAGATGAAGAAGAAGACGAAGAAGATGAAGAAGAAGATGAAGAAGAAGACGAAGAAGATGAAGAAGAAGATGAAGTAGAAGACGAAGAAGAAGACGAAGAAGATGAAGAAGACGAAGAAGAAGACGAAGAAGAAGACGAAGAAGAAGACGAAGAAGATGAAGAAGAAGACGAAGAAGAAGACGAAGAAGAAGACGAAGAAGAAGACGAAGAAGACGAAGAAGAAGACGAAGAAGAAGACGGAGAAGATGAAGAAGAAGATGAAGAAGAAGACGAAGAAGATGAAGAAGCAGATGAAGAAGAAGACGAAGAAGAAGACGAAGAAGATGAAGAAGAAGATGAAGAAGAAGACGAAGAAGAAGACGAAGAAGATGAAGAAGAAGATGAAGAAGAAGACGAAGAAGATGAAGAAGAAGATGAAGAAGAAGACGAAGAAGATGAAGAAGAAGATGAAGAAGAAGACGAAGAAGATGAAGAAGAAGATGAAGAAGATGAAGAAGAAGATGAAGAAGAAGACGAAGAAGATGAAGAAGAAGATGAAGAAGAAGACGAAGAAGATGAAGAAGAAGATGAAGAAGAAGACGAAGAAGATGAAGAAGAAGATGAAGAAGAAGACGAAGAAGAAGATGAAGAAGAAGACGAAGAAGAAGACGAAGAAGATGAAGAAGAAGATGAAGAAGAAGACGAAGAAGAAGACGAAGAAGAAGACGAAGAAGAAGATGAAGAAGATGAAGAAGAAGATGAAGAAGAAGACGAAGAAGATGAAGAAGAAGATGAAGAAGAAGACGATGAAGATGAAGAAGAAGATGAAGAAGAAGACGAAGAAGATGAAGAAGAAGATGAAGAAGAAGACGAAGAAGATGAAGAAGAAGATGAAGAAGAAGATGAAGAAGATGAAGAAGAAGATGAAGAAGAAGACGAAGAAGATGAAGAAGAAGACGAAGAAGATGAAGAAGAAGACGAAGAAGAAGACGAAGAAGACGAAGAAGAAGACGAAGAAGAAGATGAAGAAGAAGACGAAGAAGATGAAGAAGACGAAGAAGATGAAGAAGAAGACGAAGAAGATGAAGAAGAAGATGAAGAAGAAGATGAAGAAGAAGACGAAGAAGAAGACGAAGAAGATGAAGAAGAAGACGAAGAAGATGAAGAAGAAGATGAAGAAGAAGACGAAGAAGATGAAGAAGAAGACGAAGAAGAAGACGAAGAAGATGAAGAAGAAGACGAAGAAGGAGACGAAGAAGACGACGAAGAAGACGAAGAAGAAGACGAAGATGACGACGAAGAAGACGACGAAGAAGACGAAGAAGACGAAGAAGAAGACGAAGAAGAAGACGAAGAAGAAGACGAAGAAGAAGACGAAGAAGAAGATGAAGAAGACGAAGAAGAAGAGGAAGAAGAAGACGAAGAAGACGAAGAAGAAGACGAAGAAGATGAAGAAGAAGACGAAGAAGATGAAGAAGAAGACGAAGAAGAAGACGAAGAAGATGAAGAAGAAGACGAAGAAGACGAAGAAGAAGATGAAGAAGAAGATGAAGAAGATGAAGAAGAAGACGAAGAAGATGAAGAAGAAGACGAAGAAGATGAAGTAGAAGATGAAGAAGAAGACGAAGAAGATGAAGAAGAAGACGAAGAAGAAGACGAAGAAGATGAAGAAGAAGATGAAGAAGAAGACGACGAAGACGAAGAAGATGAAGAAGAAGATGAAGAAGAAGACGAAGAAGAAGACGAAGAAGAAGACAAAGAAGACGAAGAAGAAGATGAAGAAGAAGATGAAGAAGATGAAGAAGAAGACGACGAAGATGAAGAAGAAGACGAAGAAGAAGACGAAAAAGTTGAAGAAGAAGACGAAGAAGATGAAGTAGAAAATGAAGAAGAAGACGAAGAAGAAGACGAAGAAGATGAAGAAGAAGATGAAGAAGAAGATGAAGAAGAAGACGAAGAAGATGAAGAAGAAGAAGACGAAGAAGACAAAGAAGAAGACGAAGAAGAAGACGATGAAGACGAAGAAGAAGACGAAGAAGAAGACGAAGAAGATGAAGAAGAAGATGAAGAAGATGAAGAAGAAGATGAAGAAGAAGACGAAGAAGATGAAGAAGAAGATGAAGAAGAAGACGAAGAAGATGAAGAAGAAGATGAAGAAGATGAAGAAGTAGATGAAGAAGAAGACGAAGAAGACGAAGATGAAGATGAAGAAGAAGACGAAGAAGAAGACGAAGAAGAAGACGAAGAAGAAGACGAAGAAGATGAAGAAGAAGATGAAGAAGAAGACGAAGAAGAAGACGAAGAAGAAGACGAAGAAGAAGACGAAGAAGACGAAGAAGAAGATGAAGAAGAAGACGAAGAAGATGAAGAAGAAGATGAAGAACAAGACGAAGAAGATGAAGAAGAAGATGAAGAAGAAGACGAAGAAGAAGACGAAGAAGAAGAAGAAGAAGACGAAGAAGAAGACGAAGAAGAAGATGAAGAAGACGAAGAAGAAGATGAAGAAGAAGACGAAGAAGATGAAGAAGAAGATGAAGAAGAAGACGAAGAAGATGAAGAAGAAGATGAAGAAGAAGACGAAGAAGATGAAGAAGAAGATGAAGAAGAAGACGAAGAAGATGAAGAAGAAGATGAAGAAGAAGATGAAGAAGATGAAGAAGAAGATGAAGAAGAAGACGAAGAAGATGAAGAAGAAGACGAAGAAGATGAAGAAGAAGATGAAGAAGAAGATGAAGAAGATGAAGAAGAAGATGAAGAAGAAGATGAAGAAGAAGATGAAGAAGAAGACGAAGAAGATGAAGAAGAAGATGAAGAAGAAGACGAAGAAGATGAAGAAGAAGATGAAGAAGAAGACGAAGAAGAAGATGAAGAAGAAGACGAAGAAGAAGACGAAGAAGATGAAGAAGAAGATGAAGAAGAAGACGAAGAAGATGAAGAAGAAGATGAAGAAGAAGACGAAGAAGATGAAGAAGAAGATGAAGAAGAAGACGAAGAAGATGAAGAAGAAGATGAAGAAGAAGATGAAGAAGATGAAGAAGAAGAAGACGAAGAAGATGAAGAAGAAGACGAAGAAGATGAAGAAGAAGATGAAGAAGAAGACGAAGGAGAAGATGAAGAAGAAGATGAAGAAGATGAAGAAGAAGATGAAGAAGATGAAGAAGAAGATGAAGAAGAAGACGAAGAAGATGAAGATGAAGAAGAAGATGAAGAAGAAGATGAAGAAGATGAAGAAGAAGATGAAGAAGAAGATGAAGAAGATCAAGAAGAAGATGAAGAAGAAGACGAAGAAGATGAAGAAGAAGATGAAGAAGAAGACGAAGAAGAAGACGAAGAAGATGAAGAAGAAGATGAAGAAGAAGACGAAGAAGATGAAGAAGAAGACGAAGAAGAAGACGAAGAAGATGAAGAAGAAGATGAAGAAGAAGACGAAGAAGATGAAGAAGAAGATGAAGACGACGAAGAGGACGAAGAAGAAGATGAAGAAGAAGACGAAGAAGATGAAGAAGAAGATGAAGAAGATGAAGAAGATGAAGATGAAGAAGAAGATGGAGAAGAAGATGAAGACGAAGATGAAGAAGATGAAGAAGAAGATGAAGAAGAAGACGAAGAAGATGAAGAAGAAGATGAAGAAGAAGACGAAGAAGATGAAGAAGAAGATGAAGAAGAAGATGAAGAACAAGACGAAGAAGATGAAGAAGATGAAGAAGAAGACGAAGAAGATGAAGAAGAAGACGAAGAAGAAGACGAAGAAGATGAAGAAGAAGATGAAGAAGATGAAGAAGAAGATGAAGAAGAAGACGAAGAAGATGAAGAAGAAGATGAAGAAGAAGACGAAGAAGATGAAGAAGAAGATGCAGAAGAAGATGAAGAAGATGAAGAAGAAGATGAAGAAGAAGACGAAGAAGATGAAGAAGAAGATGAAGAAGATGAAGAAGAAGATGAAGAAGAAGACGAAGAAGATGAAGAAGAAGATGAAGAAGAAGACGAAGAAGATGAAGAAGAAGATGAAGAAGAAGACGAAGAAGATGAAGAAGAAGATGAAGTAGAAGACGAAGAAGAAGACGAAGAAGATGAAGAAGACGAAGAAGAAGACGAAGAAGAAGACGAAGAAGAAGACGAAGAAGATGAAGAAGAAGACGAAGAAGAAGACGAAGAAGAAGACGAAGAAGAAGACGAAGAAGACGAAGAAGAAGACGAAGAAGAAGACGGAGAAGATGAAGAAGAAGATGAAGAAGAAGACGAAGAAGATGAAGAAGCAGATGAAGAAGAAGACGAAGAAGAAGACGAAGAAGATGAAGAAGAAGATGAAGAAGAAGACGAAGAAGAAGACGAAGAAGATGAAGAAGAAGATGAAGAAGAAGACGAAGAAGATGAAGAAGAAGATGAAGAAGAAGACGAAGAAGATGAAGAAGAAGATGAAGAAGAAGACGAAGAAGATGAAGAAGAAGATGAAGAAGATGAAGAAGAAGATGAAGAAGAAGACGAAGAAGATGAAGAAGAAGATGAAGAAGAAGACGAAGAAGATGAAGAAGAAGATGAAGAAGAAGACGAAGAAGATGAAGAAGAAGATGAAGAAGAAGACGAAGAAGAAGATGAAGAAGAAGACGAAGAAGAAGACGAAGAAGATGAAGAAGAAGATGAAGAAGAAGACGAAGAAGAAGACGAAGAAGAAGACGAAGAAGAAGATGAAGAAGATGAAGAAGAAGATGAAGAAGAAGACGAAGAAGATGAAGAAGAAGATGAAGAAGAAGACGAAGAAGATGAAGAAGAAGATGAAGAAGAAGACGAAGAAGATGAAGAAGAAGATGAAGAAGAAGACGAAGAAGATGAAGAAGAAGATGAAGAAGAAGATGAAGAAGATGAAGAAGAAGATGAAGAAGAAGACGAAGAAGATGAAGAAGAAGACGAAGAAGATGAAGAAGAAGACGAAGAAGAAGACGAAGAAGACGAAGAAGAAGACGAAGAAGAAGATGAAGAAGAAGACGAAGAAGATGAAGAAGACGAAGAAGATGAAGAAGAAGACGAAGAAGATGAAGAAGAAGATGAAGAAGAAGATGAAGAAGAAGACGAAGAAGAAGACGAAGAAGATGAAGAAGAAGACGAAGAAGATGAAGAAGAAGATGAAGAAGAAGACG
Source organism: Mustelus asterias (assembly GCF_964213995.1). Lineage (NCBI taxonomy): Eukaryota > Metazoa > Chordata > Chondrichthyes > Carcharhiniformes > Triakidae > Mustelus > Mustelus asterias. The sequence goes on from NW_027590529.1 coordinate 112,205, forward strand.
AAGAAGATGAAGAAGAAGACGAAGAAGAAGACGAAGAAGATGAAGAAGAAGACGAAGAAGGAGACGAAGAAGACGACGAAGAAGACGAAGAAGAAGACGAAGATGACGACGAAGAAGACGACGAAGAAGACGAAGAAGACGAAGAAGAAGACGAAGAAGAAGACGAAGAAGAAGACGAAGAAGAAGACGAAGAAGAAGATGAAGAAGACGAAGAAGAAGAGGAAGAAGAAGACGAAGAAGACGAAGAAGAAGACGAAGAAGATGAAGAAGAAGACGAAGAAGATGAAGAAGAAGACGAAGAAGAAGACGAAGAAGATGAAGAAGAAGACGAAGAAGACGAAGAAGAAGATGAAGAAGAAGATGAAGAAGATGAAGAAGAAGACGAAGAAGATGAAGAAGAAGACGAAGAAGATGAAGTAGAAGATGAAGAAGAAGACGAAGAAGATGAAGAAGAAGACGAAGAAGAAGACGAAGAAGATGAAGAAGAAGATGAAGAAGAAGACGACGAAGACGAAGAAGATGAAGAAGAAGATGAAGAAGAAGACGAAGAAGAAGACGAAGAAGAAGACAAAGAAGACGAAGAAGAAGATGAAGAAGAAGATGAAGAAGATGAAGAAGAAGACGACGAAGATGAAGAAGAAGACGAAGAAGAAGACGAAAAAGTTGAAGAAGAAGACGAAGAAGATGAAGTAGAAAATGAAGAAGAAGACGAAGAAGAAGACGAAGAAGATGAAGAAGAAGATGAAGAAGAAGATGAAGAAGAAGACGAAGAAGATGAAGAAGAAGAAGACGAAGAAGACAAAGAAGAAGACGAAGAAGAAGACGATGAAGACGAAGAAGAAGACGAAGAAGAAGACGAAGAAGATGAAGAAGAAGATGAAGAAGATGAAGAAGAAGATGAAGAAGAAGACGAAGAAGATGAAGAAGAAGATGAAGAAGAAGACGAAGAAGATGAAGAAGAAGATGAAGAAGATGAAGAAGTAGATGAAGAAGAAGACGAAGAAGACGAAGATGAAGATGAAGAAGAAGACGAAGAAGAAGACGAAGAAGAAGACGAAGAAGAAGACGAAGAAGATGAAGAAGAAGATGAAGAAGAAGACGAAGAAGAAGACGAAGAAGAAGACGAAGAAGAAGACGAAGAAGACGAAGAAGAAGATGAAGAAGAAGACGAAGAAGATGAAGAAGAAGATGAAGAACAAGACGAAGAAGATGAAGAAGAAGATGAAGAAGAAGACGAAGAAGAAGACGAAGAAGAAGACGAAGAAGAAGATGAAGAAGACGAAGAAGAAGATGAAGAAGAAGACGAAGAAGATGAAGAAGAAGATGAAGAAGAAGACGAAGAAGATGAAGAAGAAGATGAAGAAGAAGACGAAGAAGATGAAGAAGAAGATGAAGAAGAAGACGAAGAAGATGAAGAAGAAGATGAAGAAGAAGATGAAGAAGATGAAGAAGAAGATGAAGAAGAAGACGAAGAAGATGAAGAAGAAGACGAAGAAGATGAAGAAGAAGATGAAGAAGAAGATGAAGAAGATGAAGAAGAAGATGAAGAAGAAGATGAAGAAGAAGATGAAGAAGAAGACGAAGAAGATGAAGAAGAAGATGAAGAAGAAGACGAAGAAGATGAAGAAGAAGATGAAGAAGAAGACGAAGAAGAAGATGAAGAAGAAGACGAAGAAGAAGACGAAGAAGATGAAGAAGAAGATGAAGAAGAAGACGAAGAAGATGAAGAAGAAGATGAAGAAGAAGACGAAGAAGATGAAGAAGAAGATGAAGAAGAAGACGAAGAAGATGAAGAAGAAGATGAAGAAGAAGATGAAGAAGATGAAGAAGAAGAAGACGAAGAAGATGAAGAAGAAGACGAAGAAGATGAAGAAGAAGATGAAGAAGAAGACGAAGGAGAAGATGAAGAAGAAGATGAAGAAGATGAAGAAGAAGATGAAGAAGATGAAGAAGAAGATGAAGAAGAAGACGAAGAAGATGAAGAAGAAGATGAAGAAGAAGACGAAGAAGAAGACGAAGAAGAAGATGAGGAAGATGAAGAAGAAGATGAAGAAGAAGACGAAGAAGAAGACGAAGATGAAGAAGAAGACGAAGAAGACGAAGAAGATGAAGAGGAAGATGAAGAAGAAGACGAAGAAGATGAAGAAGAAGATGAAGAAGAAGACGAAGAAGATGAAGAAGAAGATGAAGAAGAAGATGAAGAAGATGAAGAAGAAGAAGACGAAGAAGATGAAGAAGAAGACGAAGAAGATGAAGAAGAAGATGAAGAAGAAGACGAAGAAGAAGATGAAGAAGAAGATGAAGAAGATGAAGAAGAAGATGAAGAAAATGAAGAAGAAGATGAAGAAGAAGACGAAGAAGATGAAGAAGAAGATGAAGAAGAAGACGAAGAAGAAGACGAAGAAGAAGATGAAGAAGATGAAGAAGAAGATGAAGAAGAAGACGAAGAAGAAGACGAAGATGAAGAAGAAGACGAAGAAGACGAAGAAGATGAAGAAGAAGATGAAGAAGAAGACGAAGAAGACGAAGAAGAAGACGAAGAAGAAGATGAAGAAGAAGACGAAGAAGATGAAGAAGACGAAGAAGATGAAGAAGAAGACGAAGAAGATGAAGAAGAAGATGAAGAAGAAGATGAAGAAGAAGACGAAGAAGAAGACGAAGAAGATGAAGAAGAAGACGAAGAAGATGAAGAAGAAGATGAAGAAGAAGACGAAGAAGATGAAGAAGAAGACGAAGAAGAAGACGAAGAAGATGAAGAAGAAGACGAAGAAGGAGACGAAGAAGACGACGAAGAAGACGAAGAAGAAGACGAAGAAGACGACGAAGAAGACGACGAAGAAGACGAAGAAGACGAAGAAGAAGACGAAGAAGAAGACGAAGAAGAAGACGAAGAAGAAGATGAAGAAGACGAAGAAGAAGAGGAAGAAGAAGACGAAGAAGACGAAGAAGAAGACGAAGAAGATGAAGAAGAAGACGAAGAAGATGAAGAAGAAGACGAAGAAGAAGACGAAGAAGATGAAGAAGAAGACGAAGAAGACGAAGAAGAAGATGAAGAAGAAGATGAAGAAGATGAAGAAGAAGACGAAGAAGATGAAGAAGAAGACGAAGAAGAAGACGAAGTAGATGAAGAAGAAGACGAAGAAGATGAAGTAGAAGATGAAGAAGAAGACGAAGAAGATGAAGAAGAAGACGAAGAAGAAGACGAAGAAGATGAAGAAGAAGATGAAGAAGAAGACGACGAAGACGAAGAAGATGAAGAAGAAGATGAAGAAGAAGACGAAGAAGAAGACGAAGAAGAAGACAAAGAAGACGAAGAAGAAGATGAAGAAGAAGATGAAGAAGATGAAGAAGAAGACGACGAAGATGAAGAAGAAGACGAAGAAGAAGACGAAAAAGTTGAAGAAGAAGACGAAGAAGATGAAGTAGAAAATGAAGAAGAAGACGAAGAAGAAGACGAAGAAGATGAAGAAGAAGATGAAGACGAAAATGAAGAAGAAGACGAAGAAGATGAAGAAGAAGAAGACGAAGAAGACAAAGAAGAAGACGAAGAAGAAGACGATGAAGACGAAGAAGAAGACGAAGAAGAAGACGAAGAAGATGAAGAAGAAGATGAAGAAGATGAAGAAGAAGATGAAGAAGAAGACGAAGAAGATGAAGAAGAAGATGAAGAAGAAGACGAAGAAGATGAAGAAGAAGATGAAGAAGATGAAGAAGAAGATGAAGAAGAAGACGAAGAAGACGAAGATGAAGATGAAGAAGAAGACGAAGAAGAAGACGAAGAAGAAGACGAAGAACAAGACGAAGAAGATGAAGAAGAAGATGAAGAAGAAGACGAAGAAGAAGACGAAGAAGAAGACGAAGAAGAAGATGAAGAAGACGAAGAAGAAGATGAAGAAGAAGACGAAGAAGATGAAGAAGAAGATGAAGAACAAGATGAAGAAGATGAAGAAGAAGATGAAGAAGAAGACGAAGAAGAAGACGAAGAAGAAGACGAAGAAGAAGATGAAGAAGACGAAGAAGAAGATGAAGAAGAAGACGAAGAAGATGAAGAAGAAGATGAAGAAGAAGACGAAGAAGATGAAGAGGAAGATGAAGAAGAAGACGAAGAAGATGAAGAAGAAGATGAAGAAGAAGACGAAGAAGATGAAGAAGAAGATGAAGAAGAAGATGAAGAAGATGAAGAAGACGATGAAGAAGAAGACGAAGAAGATGAAGAAGAAGACGAAGAAGATGAAGAAGAAGATGAAGAAGAAGACGAAGAAGAAGATGAAGAAGAAGATGAAGAAGATGAAGAAGAAGATGAAGAAGAAGATGAAGAAGAAGATGAAGAAGAAGACGAAGAAGATGAAGAAGAAGATGAAGAAGAAGACGAAGAAGATGAAGAAGAAGATGAAGAAGAAGACGAAGAAGAAGATGAAGAAGAAGACGAAGAAGAAGACGAAGAAGATGAAGAAGAAGATGAAGAAGAAGATGAAGAAGACGAAGAAGAAGACGAAGAAGAAGATGAAGAAGATGAAGAAGAAGATGAAGAAGAAGACGAAGAAGATGAAGAAGAAGATGAAGAAGAAGACGAAGAAGATGAAGAAGAAGATGAAGAAGAAGACGAAGAAGATGAAGAAGAAGATGAAGAAGAAGACGAAGAAGATGAAGAAGAAGATGAAGAAGAAGATGAAGAAGATGAAGATGAAGAAGATGAAGAAGAAGATGAAGAAGAAGATGAAGAAGAAGATGAAGAAGAAGACGAAGAAGATGAAGAAGAAGATGAAGAAGAAGACGAAGAAGATGAAGAAGAAGATGAAGAAGAAGACGAAGAAGAAGACGAAGAAGAAGACGAAGAAGAAGACGAAGAAGATGAAGAAGAAGATGAAGAAGATGAAGAAGAAGACGAAGAAGAAGACGAAGAAGACGAAGAACAAGACAAAGAAGAAGACGAAGAAGAAGACGAAGAAGACGAAGAAGAAGATGAAGAAGAAGACGAAGAAGACGAAGAAGAAGACAAAGAAGAAGACGAAGAAGAAGACGAAGAAGATGAAGAAGAAGATGAAGAAGAAGACGAAGAAGACGAAGAAGAAGACGAAGAAGAAGACGAAGAAGATGAAGATGAAGAAGAAGATGAAGAAGAAGATGAAGAAGATGAAGAAGAAGATGAAGAAGAAGATGAAGAAGATCAAGAAGAAGATGAAGAAGAAGACGAAGAAGATGAAGAAGAAGATGAAGAAGAAGACGAAGAAGAAGACGAAGAAGATGAAGAAGAAGATGAAGAAGAAGACGAAGAAGATGAAGAAGAAGACGAAGAAGAAGACGAAGAAGATGAAGAAGAAGATGAAGAAGAAGACGAAGAAGATGAAGAAGAAGATGAAGACGACGAAGAGGACGAAGAAGAAGATGAAGAAGAAGACGAAGAAGATGAAGAAGAAGATGAAGAAGATGAAGAAGATGAAGATGAAGAAGAAGATGGAGAAGAAGATGAAGACGAAGATGAAGAAGATGAAGAAGAAGATGAAGAAGAAGACGAAGAAGATGAAGAAGAAGATGAAGAAGAAGACGAAGAAGATGAAGAAGAAGATGAAGAAGAAGATGAAGAACAAGATGAAGAAGATGAAGAAGAAGATGAAGAAGAAGACGAAGAAGATGAAGAAGAAGACGAAGAAGAAGACGAAGAAGATGAAGAAGAAGATGAAGAAGATGAAGAAGAAGATGAAGAAGAAGACGAAGAAGATGAAGAAGAAGATGAAGAAGAAGATGAAGAAGATGAAGAAGAAGATGAAGAAGAAGACGAAGAAGATGAAGAAGAAGATGAAGAAGAAGACGAAGAAGATGAAGAAGAAGATGAAGAAGATGAAGAAGAAGATGAAGAAGAAGACGAAGAAGATGAAGAAGAAGATGAAGAAGAAGACGAAGAAGATGAAGAAGAAGATGAAGAAGAAGACGAAGAAGATGAAGAAGAAGATGAAGAAGAAGACGAAGAAGAAGACGAAGAAGATGAAGAAGACGAAGAAGAAGACGAAGAAGATGACGAAGAAGAAGACGAAGAAGATGAAGAAGAAGACGAAGAAGAAGACGAAGAAGAAGACGAAGAAGAAGACGAAGAAGACGAAGAAGAAGACGAAGAAGAAGACGGAGAAGATGAAGAAGAAGATGAAGAAGAAGACGAAGAAGATGAAGAAGCAGATGAAGAAGAAGACGAAGAAGAAGACGAAGAAGATGAAGAAGAAGATGAAGAAGAAGACGAAGAAGACGAAGAAGATGAAGAAGAAGATGAAGAAGAAGACGAAGAAGATGAAGAAGAAGATGAAGAGGAAGATGCAGAAGAAGATGAAGAAGAAGATGAAGAAGAAGACGAAGAAGATGAAGAAGAAGATGAAGAAGATGAAGAAGAAGATGAAGAAGAAGACGAAGAAGATGAAGAAGAAGATGAAGAAGAAGACGAAGAAGATGAAGAAGAAGATGAAGAAGAAGACGAAGAAGATGAAGAAGAAGATGAAGAAGAAGACGAAGAAGAAGATGAAGAAGAAGACGAAGAAGAAGACGAAGAAGATGAAGAAGAAGATGAAGAAGAAGACGAAGAAGAAGACAAAGAAGAAGACGAAGAAGAAGATGAAGAAGATGAAGAAGAAGATGAAGAAGAAGACGAAGAAGATGAAGAAGAAGATGAAGAAGAAGACGAAGAAGATGAAGAAGAAGATGAAGAAGAAGACGAAGAAGATGAAGAAGAAGATGAAGAAGAAGACGAAGAAGATGAAGAAGAAGATGAAGAAGAAGATGAAGAAGATGAAGAAGAAGATGAAGAAGAAGACGAAGAAGAAGATGAAGAAGAAGATGAAGAAGAAGATGAAGAAGAAGACGAAGAAGATGAAGAAGAAGATGAAGAAGAAGACGAAGAAGAAGACGAAGAAGAAGACGAAGAAGAAGACGAAGAAGATGAAGAAGAAGATGAAGAAGATGAAGAAGAAGACGAAGAAGAAGACGAAGAAGACGAAGAACAAGACAAAGAAGAAGACGAAGAAGAAGACGAAGAAGACGAAGAAGAAGATGAAGAAGAAGACGAAGAAGACGAAGAAGAAGACAAAGAAGAAGACGAAGAAGAAGACGAAGAAGATGAAGAAGAAGATGAAGAAGAAGACGAAGAAGACGAAGAAGAAGAAGAAGAAGAAGACGAAGAAGATGAAGATGAAGAAGAAGATGAAGAAGAAGATGAAGAAGATGAAGAAGAAGATGAAGAAGAAGATGAAGAAGATCAAGAAGAAGATGAAGAAGAAGACGAAGAAGATGAAGAAGAAGATGAAGAAGAAGACGAAGAAGAAGACGAAGAAGATGAAGAAGAAGATGAAGAAGAAGACGAAGAAGATGAAGAAGAAGACGAAGAAGAAGACGAAGAAGATGAAGAAGAAGATGAAGAAGAAGACGAAGAAGATGAAGAAGAAGATGAAGACGACGAAGAGGACGAAGAAGAAGATGAAGAAGAAGACGAAGAAGATGAAGAAGAAGATGAAGAAGATGAAGAAGATGAAGATGAAGAAGAAGATGGAGAAGAAGATGAAGACGAAGATGAAGAAGATGAAGAAGAAGATGAAGAAGAAGACGAAGAAGATGAAGAAGAAGATGAAGAAGAAGACGAAGAAGATGAAGAAGAAGATGAAGAAGAAGATGAAGAACAAGACGAAGAAGATGAAGAAGAAGATGAAGAAGAAGACGAAGAAGATGAAGAAGAAGACGAAGAAGAAGACGAAGAAGATGAAGAAGAAGATGAAGAAGATGAAGAAGAAGATGAAGAAGAAGACGAAGAAGATGAAGAAGAAGATGAAGAAGAAGACGAAGAAGTTGAAGAAGAAGATGAAGAAGAAGACGAAGAAGATGAAGAAGAAGATGAAGAAGAAGACGAAGAAGATGAAGAAGAAGATGAAGAAGATGAAGAAGAAGATGAAGAAGAAGACGAAGAAGATGAAGAAGAAGATGAAGAAGAAGACGAAGAAGATGAAGAAGAAGATGAAGAAGAAGACGAAGAAGATGAAGAAGAAGATGAAGAAGAAGACGAAGAAGAAGACGAAGAAGATGAAGAAGACGAAGAAGAAGACGAAGAAGATGAAGAAGAAGATGAAGAAGAAGACGAAGAAGATGAAGAAGAAGATGAAGCAGAAGATGAAGAAGATGAAGATGAAGAAGATGAAGAAGAAGATGAAGAAGAAGATGAAGAAGAAGATGAAGAAGAAGACGAAGAAGATGAAGAAGAAGATGAAGAAGAAGACGAAGAAGATGAAGAAGAAGATGAAGAAGAAGACGAAGAAGAAGACGAAGAAGAAGACGAAGAAGAAGACGAAGAAGATGAAGAAGAAGATGAAGAAGATGAAGAAGAAGACGAAGAAGAAGACGAAGAAGACGAAGAACAAGACAAAGAAGAAGACGAAGAAGAAGACGAAGAAGACGAAGAAGAAGATGAAGAAGAAGACGAAGAAGACGAAGAAGAAGACAAAGAAGAAGACGAAGAAGAAGACGAAGAAGATGAAGAAGAAGATGAAGAAGAAGACGAAGAAGACGAAGAAGAAGACGAAGAAGAAGACGAAGAAGATGAAGATGAAGAAGAAGATGAAGAAGAAGATGAAGAAGATGAAGAAGAAGATGAAGAAGAAGATGAAGAAGATCAAGAAGAAGATGAAGAAGAAGACGAAGAAGATGAAGAAGAAGATGAAGAAGAAGACGAAGAAGAAGACGAAGAAGATGAAGAAGAAGATGAAGAAGAAGACGAAGAAGATGAAGAAGAAGACGAAGAAGAAGACGAAGAAGATGAAGAAGAAGATGAAGAAGAAGACGAAGAAGATGAAGAAGAAGATGAAGACGACGAAGAGGACGAAGAAGAAGATGAAGAAGAAGACGAAGAAGATGAAGAAGAAGATGAAGAAGATGAAGAAGATGAAGATGAAGAAGAAGATGGAGAAGAAGATGAAGACGAAGATGAAGAAGATGAAGAAGAAGATGAAGCAGAAGACGAAGAAGATGAAGAAGAAGATGAAGAAGAAGACGAAGAAGATGAAGAAGAAGATGAAGAAGAAGATGAAGAACAAGACGAAGAAGATGAAGAAGAAGATGAAGAAGAAGACGAAGAAGATGAAGAAGAAGACGAAGAAGAAGACGAAGAAGATGAAGAAGAAGATGAAGAAGATGAAGAAGAAGATGAAGAAGAAGACGAAGAAGATGAAGAAGAAGATGAAGAAGAAGACGAAGAAGATGAAGAAGAAGATGAAGAAGAAGACGAAGAAGATGAAGAAGAAGATGAAGAAGAAGACGAAGAAGATGAAGAAGAAGATGAAGAAGATGAAGAAGAAGATGAAGAAGAAGACGAAGAAGATGAAGAAGAAGATGAAGAAGAAGACGAAGAAGATGAAGAAGGAGATGAAGAAGAAGACGAAGAAGATGAAGAAGAAGATGAAGAAGAAGACGAAGAAGAAGACGAAGAAGATGAAGAAGACGAAGAAGAAGACGAAGAAGAAGACGAAGAAGAAGACGAAGAAGATGAAGAAGAAGACGAAGAAGAAGACGAAGAAGAAGACGAAGAAGAAGACGAAGAAGACGAAGAAGAAGACGAAGAAGAAGACGGAGAAGATGAAGAAGAAGATGAAGAAGAAGACGAAGAAGATGAAGAAGCAGATGAAGAAGAAGACGAAGAAGAAGACGAAGAAGATGAAGAAGAAGATGAAGAAGAAGACGAAGAAGAAGACGAAGAAGATGAAGAAGAAGATGAAGAAGAAGACGAAGAAGATGAAGAAGAAGATGAAGAAGAAGACGAAGAAGATGAAGAAGAAGATGAAGAAGAAGACGAAGAAGATGAAGAAGAAGATGAAGAAGATGAAGAAGAAGATGAAGAAGAAGACGAAGAAGATGAAGAAGAAGATGAAGAAGAAGACGAAGAAGATGAAGAAGAAGATGAAGAAGAAGACGAAGAAGATGAAGAAGAAGATGAAGAAGAAGACGAAGAAGAAGATGAAGAAGAAGACGAAGAAGAAGACGAAGAAGATGAAGAAGAAGATGAAGAAGAAGATGAAGAAGAAGACGAAGAAGAAGACGAAGAAGAAGATGAAGAAGATGAAGAAGAAGATGAAGAAGAAGACGAAGAAGATGAAGAAGAAGATGAAGAAGAAGACGAAGAAGATGAAGAAGAAGATGAAGAAGAAGACGAAGAAGATGAAGAAGAAGATGAAGAAGAAGACGAAGAAGATGAAGAAGAAGATGAAGAAGAAGATGAAGAAGATGAAGAAGAAGATGAAGAAGAAGACGAAGAAGAAGATGAAGAAGAAGATGAAGAAGAAGATGAAGAAGAAGACGAAGAAGATGAAGAAGAAGATGAAGAAGAAGACGAAGAAGATGAAGAAGAAGATGAAGAAGAAGACGAAGAAGAAGACGAAGAAGAAGACGAAGAAGAAGACGAAGAAGATGAAGAAGAAGATGAAGAAGATGAAGAAGAAGACGAAGAAGAAGACGAAGAAGACGAAGAACAAGACAAAGAAGAAGACGAAGAAGAAGACGAAGAAGACGAAGAAGAAGATGAAGAAGAAGACGAAGAAGACGAAGAAGAAGACAAAGAAGAAGACGAAGAAGAAGACGAAGAAGATGAAGAAGAAGATGAAGAAGAAGACGAAGAAGACGAAGAAGAAGACGAAGAAGAAGACGAAGAAGATGAAGATGAAGAAGAAGATGAAGAAGAAGATGAAGAAGATGAAGAAGAAGATGAAGAAGAAGATGAAGAAGATCAAGAAGAAGATGAAGAAGAAGACGAAGAAGATGAAGAAGAAGATGAAGAAGAAGACGAAGAAGAAGACGAAGAAGATGAAGAAGAAGATGAAGAAGAAGACGAAGAAGATGAAGAAGAAGACGAAGAAGAAGACGAAGAAGATGAAGAAGAAGATGAAGAAGAAGACGAAGAAGATGAAGAAGAAGATGAAGACGACGAAGAGGACGAAGAAGAAGATGAAGAAGAAGACGAAGAAGATGAAGAAGAAGATGAAGAAGATGAAGAAGAAGATGGAGAAGAAGATGAAGACGAAGATGAAGAAGATGAAGAAGAAGATGAAGAAGAAGACGAAGAAGATGAAGAAGAAGATGAAGAAGAAGACGAAGAAGATGAAGAAGAAGATGAAGAAGAAGATGAAGAACAAGACGAAGAAGATGAAGAAGAAGATGAAGAAGAAGACGAAGAAGATGAAGAAGAAGACGAAGAAGAAGACGAAGAAGATGAAGAAGAAGATGAAGAAGATGAAGAAGAAGATGAAGAAGAAGACGAAGAAGATGAAGAAGAAGATGAAGAAGAAGACGAAGAAGTTGAAGAAGAAGATGAAGAAGAAGACGAAGAAGATGAAGAAGAAGATGAAGAAGAAGACGAAGAAGATGAAGAAGAAGATGAAGAAGATGAAGAAGAAGATGAAGAAGAAGACGAAGAAGATGAAGAAGAAGATGAAGAAGAAGACGAAGAAGATGAAGAAGAAGATGAAGAAGAAGACGAAGAAGATGAAGAAGAAGATGAAGAAGAAGACGAAGAAGAAGACGAAGAAGATGAAGAAGACGAAGAAGAAGACGAAGAAGAAGACGAAGAAGAAGACGAAGAAGATGAAGAAGAAGACGAAGAAGAAGACGAAGAAGAAGACGAAGAAGAAGACGAAGAAGACGAAGAAGAAGACGAAGAAGAAGACGGAGAAGATGAAGAAGAAGATGAAGAAGAAGACGAAGAAGATGAAGAAGCAGATGAAGAAGAAGACGAAGAAGAAGACGAAGAAGATGAAGAAGAAGATGAAGAAGAAGACGAAGAAGAAGACGAAGAAGATGAAGAAGAAGATGAAGAAGAAGACGAAGAAGATGAAGAAGAAGATGAAGAAGAAGACGAAGAAGATGAAGAAGAAGATGAAGAAGAAGACGAAGAAGATGAAGAAGAAGATGAAGAAGATGAAGAAGAAGATGAAGAAGAAGACGAAGAAGATGAAGAAGAAGATGAAGAAGAAGACGAAGAAGATGAAGAAGAAGATGAAGAAGAAGACGAAGAAGATGAAGAAGAAGATGAAGAAGAAGACGAAGAAGAAGATGAAGAAGAAGACGAAGAAGAAGACGAAGAAGATGAAGAAGAAGATGAAGAAGAAGACGAAGAAGAAGACGAAGAAGAAGACGAAGAAGAAGATGAAGAAGATGAAGAAGAAGATGAAGAAGAAGACGAAGAAGATGAAGAAGAAGATGAAGAAGAAGACGAAGAAGATGAAGAAGAAGATGAAGAAGAAGACGAAGAAGATGAAGAAGAAGATGAAGAAGAAGACGAAGAAGATGAAGAAGAAGATGAAGAAGAAGATGAAGAAGATGAAGAAGAAGATGAAGAAGAAGACGAAGAAGATGAAGAAGAAGACGAAGAAGATGAAGAAGAAGGTGAAGAAGAAGACGAAGAAGAAGATGAAGTAGAAGATGAAGAAGATGAAGAAGAAGATGAAGAAGATGAAGAAGAAGATGAAGAAGAAGACGAAGAAGATGAAGAAGAAGATGAAGAAGAAGACGAAGAAGATGAAGAAGAAGATGAAGAAGAAGATGAAGAAGAAGACGAAGAAGAAGACGAAGTAGATGAAGAAGAAGATGAAGAAGATGACGAAGAAGAAGATGAAGAAGAAGACGAAGAAGATGAAGAAGAAGATGAAGAAGAAGACGAAGAAGACGAAGAAGAAGTTGAAGAAGAAGACGAAGAAGTAGACGAAGAAGACGAAGAAGAAGACGAAGAAGAAGACGAAGAAGAAGACGAAGAAGACGAAGAAGAAGACGAAGAAGAAGACGAAGAAGACGAAGAAGAAGACGAAGAAGGAGACGAAGAAGACGAAGAAGAAGATGAAGAAGAAGACGAAGAAGAAGATGAAGAAGAAGACGAAGAAGACGAAGAAGAAGATGAAGAAGAAGACGAAGAAGACGAAGAAGGAGATGAAGAAGAAGACGAAGAAGACGAAGAAGAAGACGAAGAAGAAGACGAAGAAGAAGACAAAGAAGACGAAGAAGAAGACGAAGAAGAAGACGAAGAAGACGAAGAAGAAGACGAAGAAGAAGACGAAGAAGACGAAGAAGAAGACGAAGAAGAGGACGACGAAGACGAAGAAGAAGACGAAGAAGAAGACGAAGAAGAAGACGAAGAAGACGAAGAAGAAGACGAAGAAGTAGACGAAGAAGACGAAGAAGAAGACGAAGAAGAAGACGAAGAAGACGAAGAAGGAGACGAAGAAGAAGACGAAGAAGACGAAGAAGAAGACGAAGAAGACGAAGAAGAAGACGAAGAAGAAGACGAAGAAGACGAAGAAGAAGACGAAGAAGAAGACGAAGAAGAAGACGAAGAAGACGAAGAAGAAGACGAAGAAGAAGACGAAGAAGACGACGAAGAAGACGAAGGAGAAGAGGAAGAAGAAGACGAAGAAGAAGATGAAGAAGAAGACGAAGAAGATGAAGAAGAAGACGAAGAAGATGAAGAAGATGAAGAAGAAGACGAAGAAGAAGACGAAGAAGATGAAGAAGAAGACGAAGAAGATGAAGAAGAAGATGAAGAAGAAGACGAAGAAGATGAAGAAGAAGATGAAGAAGAAGATGAAGAAGAAGACGAAGAAGAAGACGAAGAAGATGAAGAAGAAGACGAAGAAGAAGACGAAGAAGACGAAGAAGAAGACGAAGAAGAAGATGAAGAAGAAGACGAAGAAGATGAAGAAGAAGACGAAGAAGATGAAGAAGAAGATGAAGAAGAAGACGAAGAAGATGAAGAAGAAGACGAAGAAGATGAAGAAGAAGATGAAGAAGAAGATGAAGAAGAAGACGAAGAAGAAGACGAAGAAGATGAAGAAGAAGACGAAGAAGATGAAGAAGAAGATGAAGAAGAAGACGAAGAAGATGAAGAAGAAGACGAAGAAGAAGACGAAGAAGATGAAGAAGAAGACGAAGAAGGAGACGAAGAAGACGACGAAGAAGACGACGAAGAAGACGACGAAGAAGACGAAGAAGACGAAGAAGAAGACGAAGAAGAAGACGAAGAAGAAGACGAAGAAGAAGACGAAGAAGAAGATGAAGAAGATGAAGAAGAAGATGAAGGAGAAGACGAAGAAGAAGACGAAGATGAAGAAGAAGACGAAGAAGACGAAGAAGATGAAGAAGAAGATGAAGAAGAAGACGAAGAAGACGAAGAAGAAGACGAAGAAGAAGATGAAGAAGAAGACGAAGAAGATGAAGAAGAAGACGAAGAAGATGAAGGAGAAGACGAAGAAGATGAAGAAGAAGATGAAGAAGAAGATGAAGAAGAAGACGAAGAAGAAGACGAAGAAGATGAAGAAGAAGACGAAGAAGATGAAGAAGAAGATGAAGAAGAAGACGAAGAAGATGAAGAAGAAGACGAAGAAGAAGACGAAGAAGATGAAGAAGAAGACGAAGAAGGAGACGAAGAAGACGACGAAGAAGACGAAGAAGAAGACGAAGAAGACGACGAAGAAGACGACGAAGAAGACGAAGAAGACGAAGAAGAAGACGAAGAAGAAGACGAAGAAGAAGACGAAGAAGAAGACGAAGAAGAAGATGAAGAAGACGAAGAAGAAGAGGAAGAAGAAGACGAAGAAGACGAAGAAGAAGACGAAGAAGATGAAGAAGAAGACGAAGAAGATGAAGAAGAAGACGAAGAAGAAGACGAAGAAGATGAAGAAGAAGACGAAGAAGACGAAGAAGATGATGAAGAAGAAGATGAAGAAGATGAAGAAGAAGACGAAGAAGATGAAGAAGAAGACGAAGAAGAAGACGAAGAAGATGAAGAAGAAGACGAAGAAGATGAAGTAGAAGATGAAGAAGAAGACGAAGAAGATGAAGAAGAAGACGAAGAAGAAGACGAAGAAGATGAAGAAGAAGATGAAGAAGAAGACGACGAAGACGAAGAAGATGAAGAAGAAGATGAAGAAGAAGACGAAGATGAAGACGAAGAAGAAGACAAAGAAGACGAAGAAGAAGATGAAGAAGAAGATGAAGAAGATGAAGAAGAAGACGACGAAGATGAAGAAGAAGACGAAGAAGAAGACGAAAAAGTTGAAGAAGAAGACGAAGAAGATGAAGTAGAAAATGAAGAAGAAGACGAAGAAGAAGACGAAGAAGATGAAGAAGAAGATGAAGAAGAAGATGAAGAAGAAGACGAAGAAGATGAAGAAGAAGAAGACGAAGAAGACAAAGAAGAAGACGAAGAAGAAGACGATGAAGACGAAGAAGAAGACGAAGAAGAAGACGAAGAAGATGAAGAAGAAGATGAAGAAGATGAAGAAGAAGATGAAGAA
>NW_027590529.1:130000-135000 GCF_964213995.1 Mustelus asterias
ATGAAGAAGAAGATGAAGAAGATGAAGAAGAAGATGAAGAAGAAGACGAAGAAGATGAAGAAGAAGATGAAGAAGAAGACGAAGAAGATGAAGAAGAAGATGAAGAAGAAGACGAAGAAGATGAAGAAGAAGATGAAGAAGAAGACGAAGAAGAAGATGAAGAAGAAGACGAAGAAGAAGACGAAGAAGATGAAGAAGAAGATGAAGAAGAAGACGAAGAAGAAGACGAAGAAGAAGACGAAGAAGAAGATGAAGAAGATGAAGAAGAAGATGAAGAAGAAGACGAAGAAGATGAAGAAGAAGATGAAGAAGAAGACGAAGAAGATGAAGAAGAAGATGAAGAAGAAGACGAAGAAGATGAAGAAGAAGATGAAGAAGAAGACGAAGAAGATGAAGAAGAAGATGAAGAAGAAGATGAAGAAGATGAAGAAGAAGATGAAGAAGAAGACGAAGAAGATGAAGAAGAAGACGAAGAAGATGAAGAAGAAGGTGAAGAAGAAGACGAAGAAGAAGATGAAGTAGAAGATGAAGAAGATGAAGAAGAAGATGAAGAAGATGAAGAAGAAGATGAAGAAGAAGACGAAGAAGATGAAGAAGAAGATGAAGAAGAAGACGAAGAAGATGAAGAAGAAGATGAAGAAGAAGATGAAGAAGAAGACGAAGAAGAAGACGAAGAAGACGAAGAAGAAGATGAAGAAGATGACGAAGAAGAAGATGAAGAAGAAGACGAAGAAGATGAAGAAGAAGATGAAGAAGAAGACGAAGAAGACGAAGAAGAAGTTGAAGAAGAAGACGAAGAAGAAGACGAAGAAGACGAAGAAGAAGACGAAGAAGAAGACGAAGAAGACGAAGAAGAAGACGAAGAAGAAGACGAAGGAGACGAAGAAGAAGACGAAGAAGGAGACGAAGAAGACGAAGAAGAAGATGAAGAAGAAGACGAAGAAGAAGATGAAGAAGAAGACGAAGAAGACGAAGAAGAAGATGAAGAAGAAGACGAAGAAGACGAAGAAGAAGATGAAGAAGAAGACGAAGAAGACGAAGAAGAAGACGAAGAAGAAGACGAAGAAGAAGACGAAGAAGACGAAGAAGAAGACGAAGAAGAAGACGAAGAAGACGAAGAAGAAGACGAAGAAGAAGACGAAGAAGACGAAGAAGAAGACGAAGAAGAGGACGACGAAGAAGAAGACGAAGAAGAAGACGAAGAAGAAGACGAAGAAGACGAAGAAGAAGACGAAGAAGTAGACGAAGAAGACGAAGAAGAAGACGAAGAAGAAGACGAAGAAGACGAAGAAGGAGACGAAGAAGAAGACGAAGAAGACGAAGAAGAAGACGAAGAAGACGAAGAAGAAGACGAAGAAGAAGACGAAGAAGACGAAGAAGAAGACGAAGAAGAAGACGAAGAAGAAGACGAAGAAGACGAAGAAGAAGACGAAGAAGAAGACGAAGAAGACGACGAAGAAGACGCAGGAGAAGAGGAAGAAGAAGACGAAGAAGACGAAGAAGAAGACGAAGAAGATGAAGAAGAAGACGAAGAAGATGAAGAAGAAGAAGACGAAGAAGATGACGAAGAAGACGAAGAAGAAGACGAAGAAGAAGACGAAGAAGACGACGAAGAAGACGGAGAAGAAGACGAAGAAGAAGACGAAGAAGACGAAGAAGAAGACGAAGAAGATGAAGAAGAAGACGAAGAAGAAGACGAAGAAGACGAAGAAGAAGACGAAGAAGAAGATGAAGAAGAAGACGAAGAAGATGAAGAAGAAGACGAAGAAGATGAAGAAGAAGATGAAGAAGAAGACGAAGAAGATGAAGAAGAAGACGAAGAAGATGAAGAAGAAGATGAAGAAGAAGATGAAGAAGAAGACGAAGAAGATGAAGAAGAAGATGAAGAAGAAGACGAAGAAGATGAAGAAGAAGACGAAGAAGAAGACGAAGAAGATGAAGAAGAAGACGAAGAAGGAGACGAAGAAGACGACGAAGAAGACGACGAAGAAGACGACGAAGAAGACGAAGAAGACGAAGAAGAAGACGAAGAAGAAGACGAAGAAGAAGACGAAGAAGAAGATGAAGAAGACGAAGAAGAAGAGGAAGAAGAAGACGAAGAAGACGAAGAAGAAGACGAAGAAGATGAAGAAGAAGACGAAGAAGATGAAGAAGAAGACGAAGAAGAAGACGAAGAAGATGAAGAAGAAGACGAAGAAGACGAAGAAGAAGATGAAGAAGAAGATGAAGAAGATGAAGAAGAAGACGAAGAAGATGAAGAAGAAGACGAAGAAGAAGACGAAGAAGATGAAGAAGAAGACGAAGAAGATGAAGTAGAAGATGAAGAAGAAGACGAAGAAGATGAAGAAGAAGACGAAGAAGAAGACGAAGAAGATGAAGAAGAAGATGAAGAAGAAGACGACGAAGACGAAGAAGATGAAGGAGAAGATGAAGAAGAAGACGAAGAAGAAGACGAAGAAGAAGACAAAGAAGACGAAGAAGAAGATGAAGAAGAAGATGAAGAAGATGAAGAAGAAGACGACGAAGATGAAGAAGAAGACGAAGAAGAAGACGAAAAAGTTGAAGAAGAAGACGAAGAAGATGAAGTAGAAAATGAAGAAGAAGACGAAGAAGAAGACGAAGAAGATGAAGAAGAAGATGAAGAAGAAGATGAAGAAGAAGACGAAGAAGATGAAGAAGAAGAAGACGAAGAAGACAAAGAAGAAGACGAAGAAGAAGACGATGAAGACGAAGAAGAAGACGAAGAAGAAGACGAAGAAGATGAAGAAGAAGATGAAGAAGATGAAGAAGAAGATGAAGAAGAAGACGAAGAAGATGAAGAAGAAGATGAAGAAGAAGACGAAGAAGATGAAGAAGAAGATGAAGAAGATGAAGAAGAAGATGAAGAAGAAGACGAAGAAGACGAAGATGAAGATGAAGAAGAAGACGAAGAAGAAGACGAAGAACAAGACGAAGAACAAGACGAAGAAGATGAAGAAGAAGATGAAGAAGAAGACGAAGAAGAAGACGAAGAAGAAGACGAAGAAGAAGATGAAGAAGACGAAGAAGAAGATGAAGAAGAAGACGAAGAAGATGAAGAAGAAGATGAAGAAGAAGACGAAGAAGATGAAGAAGAAGATGAAGAAGAAGACGAAGAAGATGAAGAAGAAGATGAAGAAGAAGACGAAGAAGATGAAGAAGAAGATGAAGAAGAAGATGAAGAAGATGAAGAAGAAGATGAAGAAGAAGACGAAGAAGATGAAGAAGAAGACGAAGAAGATGAAGAAGAAGATGAAGAAGAAGACGAAGAAGAAGATGAAGAAGAAGATGAAGAAGATGAAGGAGAAGATGAAGAAGAAGATGAAGAAGAAGATGAAGAAGAAGACGAAGAAGATGAAGAAGAAGATGAAGAAGAAGACGAAGAAGATGAAGAAGAAGATGAAGAAGAAGACGAAGAAGAAGATGAAGAAGAAGACGAAGAAGAAGACGAAGAAGATGAAGAAGAAGATGAAGAAGAAGACGAAGAAGAAGACGAAGAAGAAGACGAAGAAGAAGATGAAGAAGATGAAGAAGAAGATGAAGAAGAAGACGAAGAAGATGAAGAAGAAGATGAAGAAGAAGACGAAGAAGATGAAGAAGAAGATGAAGAAGAAGACGAAGAAGATGAAGAAGAAGATGAAGAAGAAGACGAAGAAGATGAAGAAGAAGATGAAGAAGAAGATGAAGAAGATGAAGAAGAAGATGAAGAAGAAGATGAAGAAGATGAAGAAGAAGACGAAGAAGATGAAGAAGAAGGTGAAGAAGAAGACGAAGAAGAAGATGAAGTAGAAGATGAAGAAGATGAAGAAGAAGATGAAGAAGATGAAGAAGAAGATGAAGAAGAAGACGAAGAAGATGAAGAAGAAGATGAAGAAGCAGACGAAGAAGAAGACGAAGAAGAAGATGAAGAAGATGAAGAAGAAGATGAAGAAGAAGACGAAGAAGATGAAGAAGAAGATGAAGAAGAAGATGAAGAAGAAGGGACTTGGGAGTCCTAGTCCAGGATTCTCTAAAGGTAAACTTGCAGGTTGAGTCCGTAATTAAGAAAGCAAATGTAATGTTGTCATTTATCTCAAGAGGCTTGGAATACAAAAGCAGGGATGTACTTCTGAGGCTTTATAAAGCACTGGTTAGGCCCCTTTTGGAGTACTGTGAGCAATTTTGGGCCCCACACCTCAGGAAGGACATACTGGCACTGGAGCGGGTCCAGCGGAGATTCACACGGATGATCCCAGGAATGGTAGGCCTGACATACGATGAACGTCTGAGGATCGTGGGATTATATTCATTGGAGTTTAGGAGGTTGAGGGGAGATCTGATAGAAACTTACAAGATAATGAACGGCTTAGATAGGATGGACGTAGGGAAGTTGTTTCCATTAACAGGGGAGACTAGGACGCGGGGGCACAGCCTTAGAATAAAAGGGAGTCACTTTAGAACAGAGATGAGGAGAAATTTCTTCAGCCAGAGAGTGGTGGGTCTGTGGAATTCATTGCCACAGAGGGCTGTGGAGGCCGAGACGTTGAGCGTCTTCAAGACAGAAATTGATAAATTCTTGATTTCTCGAGGAATTAAGGGCTATGGGGAGAGAGCGGGTAAATGGAGTTGAAATCAACCATGATTGAATGGTGGAGTGGACTCGATGGGCCGAATGGCCGTACTTCCGCTCCTATGTCTTATGGTCTTATGGTCTAAGAAGACGAAGAAGACGAAGAAGATGAAGAAGAAGATGAAGAAGAAGACGAAGAAGATGAAGAAGAAGATGAAGAAGATGAAGAAGAAGATGAAGAAGAAGACGAAGAAGATGAAGAAGAAGATGAAGAAGAAGACGAAGAAGATGAAGAAGAAGACGAAGAAGAAGACGAAGAAGATGAAGAAGAAGATGAAGAAGAAGACGAAGAAGAAGACGAAGAAGACGAAGAAGAAGATGAAGAAGACGAAGAAGAAGATGAAGAAGAAGACGAAGAAGATGAAGAAGAAGA
>NW_027590529.1:142500-182500 GCF_964213995.1 Mustelus asterias
AGAAGATGAAGATGAAGATGAAGAAGACGAAGAAGAAGACGAAGAAGAAGACGAAGAAGACGAAGAAGATGATGAAGAAGAAGAGGAAGAGGAAGACGAAGAAGACGAAGAAGAAGACGAAGAAGAAGACAATGAAGAAGACGAAGAAGAAGACGAAGAAGATGAAGAAGAAGATGAAGAAGAAGACGAAGAAGATGAAGAAGAAGATGAAGAAGATGAAGAAGAAGATGAAGAAGAAGACGAAGAAGATGAAGAAGAAGATGAAGAAGAAGACGAAGAAGATGAAGAAGAAGATGAAGAAGAAGACGAAGAAGATGAAGAAGAAGATGAAGAAGAAGACGAAGAAGATGAAGAAGAAGATGAAGAAGAAGAAGATGATGAAGAAGAAGATGAAGAAGAAGACGAAGAAGATGAAGAAGAAGACGAAGAAGATGCAGAAGAAGACGAAGAAGAAGACGAAGAAGATGAAGAAGAAGATGAAGAAGATGAAGATGAAGATGAAGAAGAAGACGAAGAAGATGAAGAAGAAGATGAAGAAGAAGACGAAGAAGATGAAGAAGAAGACGAAGAAGAAGACGAAGAAGATGAAGATGAAGACGAAGAAGAAGATGAAGAAGAAGACGAAGAAGATGAAGAAGAAGATGAAGAAGAAGACGAAGAAGATGAAGAAGAAGATGAAGAAGAAGACGAAGAAGAAGACGAAGAAGATGAAGAAGAAGATGAAGAAGAAGACGAAGAAGATGAAGAAGAAGATGAAGAAGATGAAGAAGAAGATGAAGAAGAAGACGAAGAAGATGAAGAAGAAGACGAAGAAGAAGACGAAGAAGATGAAGAAGAAGACGAAGAAGATGAAGAAGAAGATGAAGAAGAAGACGAAGAAGATGAAGAAGAAGATGAAGAAGAAGACGAAGAAGATGAAGAAGATGAAGAAGAAGACGAAGAAGATGAAGAAGAAGATGAAGAAGAAGACGAAGAAGATGAAGAAGAAGATGAAGAAGAAGACGAAGAAGGCGAAGAAGATGAAGAAGAAGACGAAGAAGAAGACGAAGAAGAAGACGAAGAAGAAGACGAAGAAGACGACGAAGAAGACGAAGAAGAAGAGGAAGAGGAAGACGAAGAAGACGAAGAAGAAGACGAAGAAGAAGACGAAGAAGAAGACGAAGAAGAAGATGAAGAAGATGAAGAAGAAGACGAAGAAGATGAAGAAGAAGATGAAGAAGATGAAGAAGAAGATGAAGAAGAAGACGAAGAAGATGAAGAAGAAGATGAAGAAGAAGACGAAGAAGATGAAGAAGAAGATGAAGAAGAAGATGAAGAAGATGAAGTAGAAGACGAAGAAGAAGATGAAGAAGATGAAGTAGAAGACGAAGAAGATGAAGAAGAAGATGAAGAAGAAGACGAAGAAGATGAAGAAGAAGATGAAGAAGAAGACGAAGAAGATGAAGAAGAAGACGAAGAAGATGCAGAAGTAGACGAAGAAGAAGATGAAGAAGATGAAGAAGAAGACGAAGAAGATGAAGAAGAAGATGAAGAAGAAGACGAAGAAGATGAAGAAGATGAAGAAAAAGACGAAGAAGATGAAGAAGATGAAGAAGACGAAGAAGATGAAGAAGAAGACGAAGAAGATGAAGATGAAGATGAAGAAGAAGATGAAGAAGAAGATGAAGAAGATGAAGAAGAAGATGAAGAAGAAGACGAAGAAGATGAAGAAGAAGATGAAGAAGAAGACGAAGAAGATGAAGAAGAAAATGAAGAAGAAGACGAAGAAGATGAAGAAGAAGATGAAGAAGATGAAGAAGAAGATGAAGAAGAAGACGAAGAAGATGAAGAAGAAGACGAAGAAGAAGACGAAGAAGATGAAGAAGAAGACGAAGAAGATGAAGAAGAAGATGAAGAAGAAGATGAAGAAGAAGACGAAGAAGATGAAGAAGAAGACGAAGAAGAAGACGAAGAAGATGAAGAAGAAGAAGATGAAGTAGAAGATGAAGAAGAAGATGAAGAAGATGAAGAAGAAGACGAAGAAGATGAAGAAGAAGACGAAGAAGAAGACGAAGAAGATGAAGAAGAAGACGAAGAAGATGAAGTAGAAGATGAAGAAGAAGACGAAGAAGATGAAGAAGAAGACGAAGAAGAAGACGAAGAAGATGAAAAAGAAGATGAAGAAGAAGACGACGAAGACGAAGAAGATGAAGAAGAAGATGAAGAAGAAGACGAAGAAGAAGACGAAGAAGACGAAGAAGATGAAGAAGAAGATGAAGAAGAAGACGAAGAAGAAGACGAAGAAGAAGACAAAGAAGACGAAGAAGAAGATGAAGAAGAAGATGAAGAAGATGAAGAAGAAGACGACGAAGATGAAGAAGAAGACGAAGAAGAAGACGAAAAAGTTGAAGAAGAAGACGAAGAAGATGAAGTAGAAAATGAAGAAGAAGACGAAGAAGAAGACGAAGAAGATGAAGAAGAAGATGAAGAAGAAGATGAAGAAGAAGACGAAGAAGATGAAGAAGACGAAGAAGACAAAGAAGAAGACGAAGAAGAAGACGATGAAGACGAAGAAGAAGACGAAGAAGAAGACGAAGAAGATGAAGAAGAAGATGAAGAAGATGAAGAAGAAGATGAAGAAGAAGACGAAGAAGATGAAGAAGAAGATGAAGAAGAAGACGAAGAAGATGAAGAAGAGGATGAAGAAGATGAAGAAGAAGATGAAGAAGAAGACGAAGAAGACGAAGATGAAGATGAAGAAGAAGACGAAGAAGAAGACGAAGAAGAAGACGAAGAACAAGACGAAGAAGACGAAGAAGAAGACGAAGAAGAAGAGGAAGAGGAAGACGAAGAAGACGAAGAAGAAGACGAAGAAGAAGACGAAGAAGAAGACGAAGAAGGAGACGAAGAAGAAGACGAAGAAGAAGACGAAGAAGACGAAGAAGAAGACGAAGAAGAAGAGGAAGAGGAAGACGAAGAAGACGAAGAAGAAGACGAAGACGAAGAAGAAGATGAAGATGAAGATGAAGAAGACGAAGAAGAAGACGAAGAAGAAGACGAAGAAGACGAAGAAGATGATGAAGAAGAAGAGGAAGAGGAAGACGAAGAAGACGAAGAAGAAGACGAAGAAGAAGACAATGAAGAAGACGAAGAAGAAGACGAAGAAGATGAAGAAGAAGATGAAGAAGAAGACGAAGAAGATGAAGAAGAAGATGAAGAAGAAGACGAAGAAGAAGACGAAGAAGATGAAGAAGAAGATGAAGAAGAAGACGAAGAAGATGAAGAAGAAGATGAAGAAGATGAAGAAGAAGATGAAGAAGAAGACGAAGAAGATGAAGAAGAAGACGAAGAAGAAGACGAAGAAGATGAAGAAGAAGACGAAGAAGATGAAGAAGAAGATGAAGAAGAAGACGAAGAAGATGAAGAAGAAGATGAAGAAGAAGACGAAGAAGATGAAGAAGATGAAGAAGAAGACGAAGAAGATGAAGAAGAAGATGAAGAAGAAGACGAAGAAGATGAAGAAGAAGATGAAGAAGAAGACGAAGAAGGCGAAGAAGATGAAGAAGAAGACGAAGAAGAAGACGAAGAAGAAGACGAAGAAGAAGACGAAGAAGACGACGAAGAAGACGAAGAAGAAGAGGAAGAGGAAGACGAAGAAGACGAAGAAGAAGACGAAGAAGAAGACGAAGAAGAAGACGAAGAAGAAGATGAAGAAGATGAAGAAGAAGACGAAGAAGATGAAGAAGAAGATGAAGAAGATGAAGAAGAAGATGAAGAAGAAGACGAAGAAGATGAAGAAGAAGATGAAGAAGAAGACGAAGAAGATGAAGAAGAAGATGAAGAAGAAGATGAAGAAGATGAAGTAGAAGACGAAGAAGAAGATGAAGAAGATGAAGTAGAAGACGAAGAAGATGAAGAAGAAGATGAAGAAGAAGACGAAGAAGATGAAGAAGAAGATGAAGAAGAAGACGAAGAAGATGAAGAAGAAGACGAAGAAGATGCAGAAGTAGACGAAGAAGAAGATGAAGAAGATGAAGAAGAAGACGAAGAAGATGAAGAAGAAGATGAAGAAGAAGACGAAGAAGATGAAGAAGATGAAGAAAAAGACGAAGAAGATGAAGAAGATGAAGAAGACGAAGAAGATGAAGAAGAAGACGAAGAAGATGAAGATGAAGATGAAGAAGAAGATGAAGAAGAAGATGAAGAAGATGAAGAAGAAGATGAAGAAGAAGACGAAGAAGATGAAGAAGAAGATGAAGAAGAAGACGAAGAAGATGAAGAAGAAAATGAAGAAGAAGACGAAGAAGATGAAGAAGAAGATGAAGAAGATGAAGAAGAAGATGAAGAAGAAGACGAAGAAGATGAAGAAGAAGACGAAGAAGAAGACGAAGAAGATGAAGAAGAAGACGAAGAAGATGAAGAAGAAGATGAAGAAGAAGATGAAGAAGAAGACGAAGAAGATGAAGAAGAAGACGAAGAAGAAGACGAAGAAGATGAAGAAGAAGAAGATGAAGTAGAAGATGAAGAAGAAGATGAAGAAGATGAAGAAGAAGACGAAGAAGATGAAGAAGAAGACGAAGAAGAAGACGAAGAAGATGAAGAAGAAGACGAAGAAGATGAAGTAGAAGATGAAGAAGAAGACGAAGAAGATGAAGAAGAAGACGAAGAAGAAGACGAAGAAGATGAAAAAGAAGATGAAGAAGAAGACGACGAAGACGAAGAAGATGAAGAAGAAGATGAAGAAGAAGACGAAGAAGAAGACGAAGAAGACGAAGAAGATGAAGAAGAAGATGAAGAAGAAGACGAAGAAGAAGACGAAGAAGAAGACAAAGAAGACGAAGAAGAAGATGAAGAAGAAGATGAAGAAGATGAAGAAGAAGACGACGAAGATGAAGAAGAAGACGAAGAAGAAGACGAAAAAGTTGAAGAAGAAGACGAAGAAAATGAAGTAGAAAATGAAGAAGAAGACGAAGAAGAAGACGAAGAAGATGAAGAAGAAGATGAAGAAGAAGATGAAGAAGAAGACGAAGAAGATGAAGAAGACGAAGAAGACAAAGAAGAAGACGAAGAAGAAGACGATGAAGACGAAGAAGAAGACGAAGAAGAAGACGAAGAAGATGAAGAAGAAGATGAAGAAGATGAAGAAGAAGATGAAGAAGAAGACGAAGAAGATGAAGAAGAAGATGAAGAAGAAGACGAAGAAGATGAAGAAGAGGATGAAGAAGATGAAGAAGAAGATGAAGAAGAAGACGAAGAAGACGAAGATGAAGATGAAGAAGAAGACGAAGAAGAAGACGAAGAAGAAGACGAAGAACAAGACGAAGAAGACGAAGAAGAAGACGAAGAAGAAGAGGAAGAGGAAGACGAAGAAGACGAAGAAGAAGACGAAGAAGAAGACGAAGAAGAAGACGAAGAAGGAGACGAAGAAGAAGACGAAGAAGAAGACGAAGAAGACGAAGAAGAAGACGAAGAAGAAGAGGAAGAGGAAGACGAAGAAGACGAAGAAGAAGACGAAGAAGAAGATGAAGATGAAGATGAAGAAGACGAAGAAGAAGACGAAGAAGAAGACGAAGAAGAAGACGAAGAAGACGAAGAAGATGATGAAGAAGAAGAGGAAGAGGAAGACGAAGAAGACGAAGAAGAAGACGAAGAAGAAGACAATGAAGAAGACGAAGAAGAAGACGAAGAAGATGAAGAAGAAGATGAAGAAGAAGACGAAGAAGATGAAGAAGAAGATGAAGAAGATGAAGAAGAAGATGAAGAAGAAGACGAAGAAGATGAAGAAGAAGATGAAGAAGAAGACGAAGAAGATGAAGAAGAAGATGAAGAAGAAGACGAAGAAGATGAAGAAGAAGATGAAGAAGAAGACGAAGAAGATGAAGAAGAAGATGAAGAAGAAGAAGATGATGAAGAAGAAGATGAAGAAGAAGACGAAGAAGATGAAGAAGAAGACGAAGAAGATGCAGAAGAATACGAAGAAGAAGACGAAGAAGATGAAGAAGAAGACGAAGAAGAAGACGAAGAAGAAGACGAAGAAGAAGACGAAGAAGACGACGAAGAAGACGAAGAAGAAGAGGAAGAGGAAGACGAAGAAGACGAAGAAGAAGACGAAGAAGCAGACGAAGAAGAAGACGAAGAAGAAGACGAAGAAGATGAAGAAGAAGACGAAGAAGATGAAGAAGAAGATGAAGAAGATGAAGAAGAAGATGAAGAAGAAGACGAAGATGATGAAGAAGAAGATGAAGAAGAAGACGAAGAAGATGAAGAAGATGAAGTAGAAGATGAAGAAGATGAAGTAGAAGACGAAGAAGAAGATGAAGAAGATGAAGTAGAAGACGAAGAAGATGAAGAAGAAGATGAAGAAGAAGACGAAGAAGATGAAGAAGAAGATGAAGAAGAAGACGAAGAAGATGAAGAAGAAGACGAAGAAGATGCAGAAGTAGACGAAGAAGAAGACGAAGAAGATGAAGAAGAAGACGAAGAAGATGAAGAAGAAGATGAAGAAGAAGACGAAGAAGATGAAGAAGATGAAGAAGAAGACGAAGAAGATGAAGAAGATGAAGAAGACGAAGAAGATGAAGAAGAAGACGAAGAAGAAGACGAAGAAGATGAAGATGAAGATGAAGAAGAAGATGAAGAAGAAGATGAAGAAGATGAAGAAGATGAAGAAGAAGACGAAGAAGATGAAGGAGAAGATGAAGAAGAAGACGAAGAAGATGAAGAAGAAAATGAAGAAGAAGACGAAGAAGATGAAGAAGAAGATGAAGAAGATGAAGAAGAAGATGAAGAAGAAGACGAAGAAGATGAAGAAGAAGACGAAGAAGAAGACGAAGAAGATGAAGAAGAAGACGAAGAAGATGAAGAAGAAGATGAAGAAGAAGATGAAGAAGAAGACGAAGGAGATGAAGAAGAAGACGAAGAAGAAGACGAAGAAGATGAAGAAGAAGAAGAAGATGAAGTAGAAGATGAAGAAGAAGATGAAGAAGAAGACGAAGAAGAAGACGAAGAAGAAGACGAAGAAGAAGACGAAGAAGAAGACGAAGAAGAAGAAGAAGAAGATGAAGAAGAAGAAGATGAAGTAGGAGATGAAGAAGAAGATGAAGAAGAAGATGAAGAAGAAGATGAAGAAGGAGATGAAGAAGAAGAAGAAGAAGAAGATGAAGAAGATGAAGAAGAAGAAGATCAAGAAGATGAAGATGAAGAAGAAGATGAAGAAGAAGATGAAGAAGAAGATGAAGAAGAAGATGAAGAAGAAGAAGAAGATGAAGAAGAAGAAGATGAAGAAGAAGATGAAGAAGAAGATGAAGAAGAAGAAGAAGAAGAAGAAGACGAAGAAGATGAAGAAGAAGATGAAGAAGAAGACGAAGAAGATGAAGAAGAAGATGAAGAAGAAGACGAAGAAGATGAAGAAGAAGACGAAGAAGATGCAGAAGAAGACGAAGAAGAAGACGAAGAAGATGAAGAAGAAGACGAAGAAGAAGACGAAGAAGATGAAGAAGAAGACGAGGAAGATGAAGAAGAAGATGAAGAAGAAGACGAAGAAGATGAAGAAGAAGATGAAGAAGAAGATGAAGAAGAAGACGAAGAAGTAGACGAAGAAGAAGACGAAGAAGACGAAGAAGATGAAGAAGAAGATGAAGAAGAAGATGAAGAAGAAGATGAAGAAGAAGACGAAGAAGATGAAGAAGAAGACGAAGAAGAAGACGAAGAAGATGAAGAAGAAGACGAAGAAGATGAAGAAGAAGATGAAGAAGAAGACGAAGAAGATGAAGAAGAAGATGAAGAAGAATACGAAGAAGACTAAGAAGAAGATGAAGAAGACGACGAAGAAGACGAAGAAGATGAAGAAGAAGATGAAGAAGAAGACGAAGAAGACGAAGAAGACGACGAAGAAGATGAAGAAGAAGATAAAGAAGACGACGACGACGACGACGATGTCGACGAAGAAGAAGATGAAGACGACGAAGAAGACGAAGAAGAAGATGAAGAAGAAGATGAAGAAGATGAAGATGATGAAGAAGATGAAGAAGAAGATGAAGAAGTTGAAGAAGAAGATGAAGAAGAAGACGAAGAAGATGAAGAAGAAGACGAAGAAGATGAAGAAGAAGATGAAGAAGAAGACGAAGAAGATGAAGAAGAAGACGAAGAAGAAGACGAAGAAGATGAAGAAGAAGACGAAGAAGAAGACGATGAAGATGAAGAAGAAGATGAAGAAGACGATGAAGAAGAAGATGAAGAAGAAGATGAAGAAGAAGAAGAAGATGAAGAAGAAGAAGATGAAGAAGAAGATGAAGAAGAAGATGAAGAAGAAGAAGAAGAAGAAGGAGACGAAGAAGATGAAGAAGAAGATGAAGAAGAAGACGAAGAAGATGAAGAAGAAGATGAAGAAGAAGACGAAGAAGATGAAGAAGAAGACGAAGAAGATGCAGAAGAAGACGAAGAAGAAGACGAAGAAGATGAAGAAGAAGACGAAGAAGATGAAGAAGAAGATGAAGAAGAAGACGAAGAAGATGAAGAAGAAGATGAAGAAGAAGACGAAGAAGATGAAGAAGAAGACGAAGAAGAAGACGATGAAGATGAAGAAGAAGATGAAGAAGAAGATGAAGAAGAAGATGAAGAAGATGAAGAAGAAGATGAAGAAGAAGACGAAGAAGATGAAGAAGATGAAGATGAAGACGAAGAAGATGAAGAAGAAGATGAAGAAGAAGACGAAGAAGATGAAGAAGAAGATGAAGAAGATGAAGAAGAAGATGAAGAAGAAGACGAAGAAGATGAAGAAGAAGACGAAGAAGAAGACGAAGAAGATGAAGAAGAAGACGAAGAAGATGAAGAAGAAGATGAAGAAGAAGACGAAGAAGATGAAGAAGAAGATGAAGAAGAAGACGAAGAAGATGAAGAAGATGAAGAAGAAGACGAAGAAGATGAAGAAGAAGATGAAGAAGAAGACGAAGAAGGTGAAGAAGAAGATGAAGAAGAAGACGAAGAAGACGAAGAAGATGAAGAAGAAGATGAAGAAGAAGACGAAGAAGAAGACGAAGAAGAAGACGAAGAAGACGAAGAAGAAGATGAACAAGAAGACGAAGAAGACGATGAAGAAGACGAAGAAGAAGACGAAGAAGAAGACGAAGAAGACGAAGAAGAAGACGAAGAAGAAGACGAAGAAGACGACGAAGAAGACGAAGAAGAAGATGAAGAAGAAGATGAAGAAGACGAAGAAGAAGACGAAGATGATGAAGAATAAGATGAAGAAGAAGACAAAGAAGAAGACGAAGAAGAAGACGAAGAAGACGAAGAAGAAGACGAAGAAGAAGACGACGAAGAAGATGAAGAAGAAGACAAAGAAGATGAAGAAGGAGATGAAGAAGAAGACGGAGAAGATGAAGAAGAAGATGAAGAAGAAGACGAAGAAGATGAAGAAGAAGACGAAGAAGAAGACGAAGAAGATGAAGAAGAAGACGAGGAAGATGAAGAAGAAGATGAAGAAGAAGACGAAGAAGATGAAGAAGAAGATGAAGAAGAAGATGAAGAAGAAGACGAAGAAGTAGACGAAGAAGAAGACGAAGAAGACGAAGAAGACGAAGAAGAAGACAAAGAAGATGAAGAAGAAGATGAAGAAGACGAAGAAGATGAAGAAGAAGACGAAGAAGAAGACGAAGAAGACGAAGAAGAAGACGAAGAAGACGAAGAAGAAGACAAAGAAGATGAAGAAGAAGATGAAGAAGAAGATGAAGAAGAAGACGAAGAAGATGAAGAAGAAGACGAAGAAGAAGACGAAGAAGATGAAGAAGAAGACGAAGAAGATGAAGAAGATGAAGAAGAAGACGAAGAAGATGAAGAAGAAGATGAAGAAGAATACGAAGAAGACTAAGAAGAAGATGAAGAAGAAAACGAAGAAGACGAAGAAGATGAAGAAGAAGATGAAGAAGAAGACGAAGAAGACGAAGAAGACGACGAAGAAGATGAAGAAGAAGATAAAGAAGACGACGACGTCGACGACGATGTCGACGAAGAAGAAGATGAAGACGACGAAGAAGACGAAGAAGAAGATGAAGAAGAAGATGAAGAAGATGAAGATGATGAAGAAGATGAAGAAGAAGATGAAGAAGTTGAAGAAGAAGATGAAGAAGAAGACGAAGAAGATGAAGAAGAAGACGAAGAAGATGAAGAAGAAGATGAAGAAGAAGACGAAGAAGATGAAGAAGAAGACGAAGAAGAAGACGAAGAAGATGAAGATGAAGATGAAGAAGAAGATGAAGAAGAAGATGAAGAAGATGAAGAAGAAGATGAAGAAGAAGACGAAGAAGATGAAGAAGAAGATGAAGAAGAAGACGAAGAAGATGAAGAAGAAGATGAAGAAGAAGACGAAGAAGATGAAGAAGAAGATGAAGAAGAAGACGAAGAAGATGAAGACGAAGACGAAGAAGATGAAGAAGAAGATGAAGAAGAAGACGAAGAAGAAGACGAAGAAGATGAAGAAGAAGATGAAGAAGAAGACGAAGAAGATGAAGAAGAAGATGAAGAAGAAGACGAAGAAGATGAAGAAGAAGACGAAGAAGAAGACGAAGAAGATGAAGATGAAGACGAAGAAGAAGATGAAGAAGAAGACGAAGAAGATGAAGAAGAAGATGAAGAAGAAGACGAAGAAGATGAAGAAGAAGATGAAGAAGAAGACGAAGAAGAAGACGAAGAAGATGAAGAAGAAGATGAAGAAGAAGACGAAGAAGATGAAGAAGAAGATGAAGAAGATGAAGAAGAAGATGAAGAAGAAGACGAAGAAGATGAAGAAGAAGATGAAGAAGAAGACGAAGAAGATGAAGAAGAAGACGAAGAAGATGCAGAAGAAGACGAAGAAGAAGACGAAGAAGAGGAAGAGGAAGACGAAGAAGACGAAGAAGAAGACGAAGAAGAAGACGAAGAAGAAGACGAAGAAGGAGACGAAGAAGAAGACGAAGAAGAAGACGAAGAAGACGAAGAAGAAGACGAAGAAGAAGAGGAAGAGGAAGACGAAGAAGACGAAGAAGAAGACGAAGACGAAGAAGAAGATGAAGATGAAGATGAAGAAGACGAAGAAGAAGACGAAGAAGAAGACGAAGAAGACGAAGAAGATGATGAAGAAGAAGAGGAAGAGGAAGACGAAGAAGACGAAGAAGAAGACGAAGAAGAAGACAATGAAGAAGACGAAGAAGAAGACGAAGAAGATGAAGAAGAAGATGAAGAAGAAGACGAAGAAGATGAAGAAGAAGATGAAGAAGATGAAGAAGAAGATGAAGAAGAAGACGAAGAAGATGAAGAAGAAGATGAAGAAGAAGACGAAGAAGATGAAGAAGAAGATGAAGAAGAAGACGAAGAAGATGAAGAAGAAGATGAAGAAGAAGACGAAGAAGATGAAGAAGAAGATGAAGAAGAAGAAGATGATGAAGAAGAAGATGAAGAAGAAGACGAAGAAGATGAAGAAGAAGACGAAGAAGATGCAGAAGAAGACGAAGAAGAAGACGAAGAAGATGAAGAAGAAGACGAAGAAGATGAAGAAGAAGATGAAGAAGAAGACGAAGAAGATGAAGAAGAAGATGAAGAAGAAGACGAAGAAGATGAAGAAGAAGACGAAGAAGAAGACGAAGAAGATGAAGATGAAGACGAAGAAGAAGATGAAGAAGAAGACGAAGAAGATGAAGAAGAAGATGAAGAAGAAGACGAAGAAGATGAAGAAGAAGATGAAGAAGAAGACGAAGAAGAAGACGAAGAAGATGAAGAAGAAGATGAAGAAGAAGACGAAGAAGATGAAGAAGAAGATGAAGAAGATGAAGAAGAAGATGAAGAAGAAGACGAAGAAGATGAAGAAGAAGACGAAGAAGAAGACGAAGAAGATGAAGAAGAAGACGAAGAAGATGAAGAAGAAGATGAAGAAGAAGACGAAGAAGATGAAGAAGAAGATGAAGAAGAAGACGAAGAAGATGAAGAAGATGAAGAAGAAGACGAAGAAGATGAAGAAGAAGATGAAGAAGAAGACGAAGAAGATGAAGAAGAAGATGAAGAAGAAGACGAAGAAGGCGAAGAAGATGAAGAAGAAGACGAAGAAGAAGACGAAGAAGAAGACGAAGAAGAAGACGAAGAAGACGACGAAGAAGACGAAGAAGAAGAGGAAGAGGAAGACGAAGAAGACGAAGAAGAAGACGAAGAAGAAGACGAAGAAGAAGACGAAGAAGAAGATGAAGAAGATGAAGAAGAAGACGAAGAAGATGAAGAAGAAGATGAAGAAGATGAAGAAGAAGATGAAGAAGAAGACGAAGAAGATGAAGAAGAAGATGAAGAAGAAGACGAAGAAGATGAAGAAGAAGATGAAGAAGAAGATGAAGAAGATGAAGTAGAAGACGAAGAAGAAGATGAAGAAGATGAAGTAGAAGACGAAGAAGATGAAGAAGAAGATGAAGAAGAAGACGAAGAAGATGAAGAAGAAGATGAAGAAGAAGACGAAGAAGATGAAGAAGAAGACGAAGAAGATGCAGAAGTAGACGAAGAAGAAGATGAAGAAGATGAAGAAGAAGACGATGAAGATGAAGAAGAAGATGAAGAAGAAGACGAAGAAGATGAAGAAGATGAAGAAGAAGACGAAGAAGATGAAGAAGATGAAGAAGACGAAGAAGATGAAGAAGAAGACGAAGAAGATGAAGATGAAGATGAAGAAGAAGATGAAGAAGAAGATGAAGAAGATGAAGAAGAAGATGAAGAAGAAGACGAAGAAGATGAAGAAGAAGATGAAGAAGAAGACGAAGAAGATGAAGAAGAAAATGAAGAAGAAGACGAAGAAGATGAAGAAGAAGATGAAGAAGATGAAGAAGAAGATGAAGAAGAAGACGAAGAAGATGAAGAAGAAGACGAAGAAGAAGACGAAGAAGATGAAGAAGAAGACGAAGAAGATGAAGAAGAAGATGAAGAAGAAGATGAAGAAGAAGACGAAGAAGATGAAGAAGAAGACGAAGAAGAAGACGAAGAAGATGAAGAAGAAGAAGATGAAGTAGAAGATGAAGAAGAAGATGAAGAAGATGAAGAAGAAGACGAAGAAGATGAAGAAGAAGACGAAGAAGAAGACGAAGAAGATGAAGAAGAAGACGAAGAAGATGAATTAGAAGATGAAGAAGAAGACGAAGAAGATGAAGAAGAAGACGAAGAAGAAGACGAAGAAGATGAAGAAGAAGATGAAGAAGAAGACGACGAAGACGAAGAAGATGAAGAAGAAGATGAAGAAGAAGACGAAGAAGAAGACGAAGAAGACGAAGAAGATGAAGAAGAAGATGAAGAAGAAGACGAAGAAGAAGACGAAGAAGAAGACAAAGAAGACGAAGAAGAAGATGAAGAAGAAGATGAAGAAGATGAAGAAGAAGACGACGAAGATGAAGAAGAAGACGAAGAAGAAGACGAAAAAGTTGAAGAAGAAGACGAAGAAGATGAAGTAGAAAATGAAGAAGAAGACGAAGAAGAAGACGAAGAAAATGAAGAAGAAGATGAAGAAGAAGATGAAGAAGAAGACGAAGAAGATGAAGAAGACGAAGAAGACAAAGAAGAAGACGAAGAAGAAGACGATGAAGACGAAGAAGAAGACGAAGAAGAAGACGAAGAAGATGAAGAAGAAGATGAAGAAGATGAAGAAGAAGATGAAGAAGAAGACGAAGAAGATGAAGAAGAAGATGAAGAAGAAGACGAAGAAGATGAAGAAGAGGATGAAGAAGATGAAGAAGAAGATGAAGAAGAAGACGAAGAAGACGAAGATGAAGATGAAGAAGAAGACGAAGAAGAAGACGAAGAAGAAGACGAAGAACAAGACGAAGAAGACGAAGAAGAAGACGAAGAAGAAGAGGAAGAGGAAGACGAAGAAGACGAAGAAGAAGACGAAGAAGAAGACGAAGAAGAAGACGAAGAAGGAGACGAAGAAGAAGACGAAGAAGAAGACGAAGAAGACGAAGAAGAAGACGAAGAAGAAGAGGAAGAGGAAGACGAAGAAGACGAAGAAGAAGACGAAGAAGAAGATGAAGATGAAGATGAAGAAGACGAAGAAGAAGACGAAGAAGAAGACGAAGAAGAAGACGATGAAGACGAAGAAGATGATGAAGAAGAAGAGGAAGAGGAAGACGAAGAAGACGAAGAAGAAGACGAAGAAGAAGACAATGAAGAAGACGAAGAAGAAGACGAAGAAGATGAAGAAGAAGATGAAGAAGAAGACGAAGAAGATGAAGAAGAAGATGAAGAAGATGAAGAAGAAGATGAAGAAGAAGACGAAGAAGATGAAGAAGAAGATGAAGAAGAAGACGAAGAAGATGAAGAAGAAGATGAAGAAGAAGACGAAGAAGATGAAGAAGAAGATGAAGAAGAAGACGAAGAAGATGAAGAAGAAGATGAAGAAGAAGAAGATGATGAAGAAGAAGATGAAGAAGAAGACGAAGAAGATGAAGAAGAAGACGAAGAAGATGCAGAAGAAGACGAAGAAGAAGACGAAGAAGATGAAGAAGAAGACGAAGAAGAAGACGAAGAAGAAGACGAAGAAGAAGACGAAGAAGACGACGAAGAAGACGAAGAAGAAGAGGAAGAGGAAGACGAAGAAGACGAAGAAGAAGACGAAGAAGCAGACGAAGAAGAAGACGAAGAAGAAGACGAAGAAGATGAAGAAGAAGACGAAGAAGATGAAGAAGAAGATGAAGAAGATGAAGAAGAAGATGAAGAAGAAGACGAAGAAGATGAAGAAGAAGATGAAGAAGAAGACGAAGAAGATGAAGAAGAAGATGAAGTAGAAGATGAAGAAGATGAAGTAGAAGACGAAGAAGAAGATGAAGAAGATGAAGTAGAAGACGAAGAAGATGAAGAAGAAGATGAAGAAGAAGACGAAGAAGATGAAGAAGAAGATGAAGAAGAAGACGAAGAAGATGAAGAAGAAGACGAAGAAGATGCAGAAGTAGACGAAGAAGAAGACGAAGAAGATGAAGAAGAAGACGAAGAAGATGAAGAAGATGAAGAAGAAGACGAAGAAGATGAAGAAGATGAAGAAGAAGACGAAGAAGATGAAGAAGATGAAGAAGACGAAGAAGATGAAGAAGAAGACGAAGAAGAAGACGAAGAAGATGAAGATGAAGATGAAGAAGAAGATGAAGAAGAAGATGAAGAAGATGAAGAAGATGAAGAAGAAGAAGAAGATGAAGTAGAAGATGAAGAAGAAGATGAAGAAGAAGACGAAGAAGAAGACGAAGAAGAAGACGAAGAAGAAGACGAAGAAGAAGACGAAGAAGAAGAAGAAGAAGATGAAGAAGAAGACGAAGAAGATGAAGAAGAAGATGAAGAAGATGAAGAAGAAGATGAAGAAGAAGACGAAGAAGATGAAGAAGAAGACGAAGAAGAAGACGAAGAAGATGAAGAAGAAGACGAAGAAGATGAAGAAGAAGATGAAGAAGAAGATGAAGAAGAAGACGAAGGAGATGAAGAAGAAGACGAAGAAGAAGACGAAGAAGATGAAGAAGAAGAAGAAGATGAAGTAGAAGATGAAGAAGAAGATGAAGAAGAAGACGAAGAAGAAGACGAAGAAGAAGACGAAGAAGAAGACGAAGAAGAAGATGAAGAAGATGATGAAGAAGATGAAGAAGAAGAAGATGAAGTAGAAGATGAAGAAGAAGATGAAGAAGAAGATGAAGAAGAAGATGAAGAAGGAGATGAAGAAGAAGAAGAAGAAGAAGATGAAGAAGATGAAGAAGAAGAAGATCAAGAAGATGAAGATGAAGAAGAAGATGAAGAAGAAGATGAAGAAGAAGATGAAGAAGAAGATGAAGAAGAAGAAGAAGATGAAGAAGAAGAAGATGAAGAAGAAGATGAAGAAGAAGATGAAGAAGAAGAAGAAGAAGAAGAAGACGAAGAAGATGAAGAAGAAGATGAAGAAGAAGACGAAGAAGATGAAGAAGAAGATGAAGAAGAAGACGAAGAAGATGAAGAAGAAGACGAAGAAGATGCAGAAGAAGACGAAGAAGAAGACGAAGAAGATGAAGAAGAAGACGAAGAAGATGAAGAAGAAGATGAAGAAGAAGACGAAGAAGATGAAGAAGAAGATGAAGAAGAAGACGAAGAAGATGAAGAAGAAGACGAAGAAGAAGACGATGAAGATGAAGAAGAAGATGAAGAAGAAGATGAAGAAGAAGATGAAGAAGATGAAGAAGAAGATGAAGAAGAAGACGAAGAAGATGAAGAAGAAGATGAAGATGAAGACGAAGAAGATGAAGAAGAAGATGAAGAAGAAGACGAAGAAGATGAAGAAGAAGATGAAGAAGATGAAGAAGAAGATGAAGAAGAAGACGAAGAAGATGAAGAAGAAGACGAAGAAGAAGACGAAGAAGATGAAGAAGAAGACGAAGAAGATGAAGAAGAAGATGAAGAAGAAGACGAAGAAGATGAAGAAGAAGATGAAGAAGAAGACGAAGAAGATGAAGAAGATGAAGAAGAAGACGAAGAAGATGAAGAAGAAGATGAAGAAGAAGACGAAGAAGATGAAGAAGAAGATGAAGAAGACGACGAAGAAGACGAAGAAGATGAAGAAGAAGATGAAGAAGAAGACGAAGAAGAAGACGAAGAAGAAGACGAAGAAGACGAAGAAGAAGATGAACAAGAAGACGAAGAAGACGACGAAGAAGACGAAGAAGAAGACGAAGAAGAAGACGAAGAAGACGAAGAAGAAGACGAAGAAGAAGACGAAGAAGACGACGAAGAAGACGAAGAAGAAGATGAAGTAGAAGATGAAGAAGACGAAGAAGAAGACGAAGATGATGAAGAAGAAGATGAAGAAGAAGACAAAGAAGAAGACGAAGAAGAAGACGAAGAAGACGAAGAAGAAGACGAAGAAGAAGACGACGAAGAAGACGAAGAAGAAGACAAAGAAGATGAAGAAGAAGATGAAGAAGAAGACGAAGAAGATGAAGAAGAAGATGAAGAAGAAGACGAAGAAGATGAAGAAGAAGACGAAGAAGAAGACGAAGAAGATGAAGAAGAAGACGAGGAAGATGAAGAAGAAGATGAAGAAGAAGACGAAGAAGATGAAGAAGAAGATGAAGAAGAAGATGAAGAAGAAGACGAAGAAGTAGACGAAGAAGAAGACGAAGAAGACGAAGAAGATGAAGAAGAAGATGAAGAAGAAGATGAAGAAGAAGATGAAGAAGAAGACGAAGAAGATGAAGAAGAAGACGAAGAAGAAGACGAAGAAGATGAAGAAGAAGACGAAGAAGATGAAGAAGAAGATGAAGAAGAAGACGAAGAAGATGAAGAAGAAGATGAAGAAGAATACGAAGAAGACTAAGAAGAAGATGAAGAAGACGACGAAGAAGACGAAGAAGATGAAGAAGAAGATGAAGAAGAAGACGAAGAAGGCGAAGAAGACGACGAAGAAGATGAAGAAGAAGATAAAGAAGACGACGACGACGACGACGATGTCGACGAAGAAGAAGATGAAGACGACGAAGAAGACGAAGAAGAAGATGAAGAAGAAGATGAAGAAGATGAAGATGATGAAGAAGATGAAGAAGAAGATGAAGAAGTTGAAGAAGAAGATGAAGAAGAAGACGAAGAAGATGAAGAAGAAGACGAAGAAGATGAAGAAGAAGATGAAGAAGAAGACGAAGAAGATGAAGAAGAAGACGAAGAAGAAGACGAAGAAGATGAAGAAGAAGACGAAGAAGAAGACGATGAAGATGAAGAAGAAGATGAAGAAGACGATGAAGAAGAAGATGAAGAAGAAGATGAAGAAGAAGAAGAAGATGAAGAAGAAGAAGATGAAGAAGAAGATGAAGAAGAAGATGAAGAAGAAGAAGAAGAAGAAGGAGACGAAGAAGATGAAGAAGAAGATGAAGAAGAAGACGAAGAAGATGAAGAAGAAGATGAAGAAGAAGACGAAGAAGATGAAGAAGAAGACGAAGAAGATGCAGAAGAAGACGAAGAAGAAGACGAAGAAGATGAAGAAGAAGACGAAGAAGATGAAGAAGAAGATGAAGAAGACGAAGAAGATGAAGAAGAAGATGAAGAAGAAGACGAAGAAGATGAAGAAGAAGACGAAGAAGAAGACGATGAAGATGAAGAAGAAGATGAAGAAGAAGATGAAGAAGAAGATGAAGAAGATGAAGAAGAAGATGAAGAAGAAGACGAAGAAGATGAAGAAGATGAAGATGAAGACGAAGAAGATGAAGAAGAAGATGAAGAAGAAGACGAAGAAGATGAAGAAGAAGATGAAGAAGATGAAGAAGAAGATGAAGAAGAAGACGAAGAAGATGAAGAAGAAGACGAAGAAGAAGACGAAGAAGATGAAGAAGAAGACGAAGAAGATGAAGAAGAAGATGAAGAAGAAGACGAAGAAGATGAAGAAGAAGATGAAGAAGAAGACGAAGAAGATGAAGAAGATGAAGAAGAAGACGAAGAAGATGAAGAAGAAGATGAAGAAGAAGACGAAGAAGGTGAAGAAGAAGATGAAGAAGAAGACGAAGAAGACGAAGAAGATGAAGAAGAAGATGAAGAAGAAGACGAAGAAGAAGACGAAGAAGAAGACGAAGAAGACGAAGAAGAAGATGAACAAGAAGACGAAGAAGACGACGAAGAAGACGAAGAAGAAGACGAAGAAGAAGACGAAGAAGACGAAGAAGAAGACGAAGAAGAAGACGAAGAAGACGACGAAGAAGACGAAGAAGAAGATGAAGAAGAAGATGAAGAAGACGAAGAAGAAGACGAAGATGATGAAGAATAAGATGAAGAAGAAGACAAAGAAGAAGACGAAGAAGAAGACGAAGAAGACGAAGAAGAAGACGAAGAAGAAGACGACGAAGAAGATGAAGAAGAAGACAAAGAAGATGAAGAAGGAGATGAAGAAGAAGACGGAGAAGATGAAGAAGAAGATGAAGAAGAAGACGACGAAGATGAAGAAGAAGACGAAGAAGAAGACGAAGAAGATGAAGAAGAAGACGAGGAAGATGAAGAAGAAGATGAAGAAGAAGACGAAGAAGATGAAGAAGAAGATGAAGAAGAAGATGAAGAAGAAGACGAAGAAGTAGACGAAGAAGAAGACGAAGAAGACGAAGAAGACGAAGAAGAAGACAAAGAAGATGAAGAAGAAGATGAAGAAGAAGACGAAGAAGATGAAGAAGAAGATGAAGAAGAAGACGAAGAAGATGAAGAAGAAGACGAAGAAGAACACGAAGAAGATGAAGAAGAAGATGAAGAAGAAGACGAAGAAGATGAAGAAGAAGACGAAGAAGAAGACGAAGAAGACGAAGAAGAAGACGAAGAAGACGAAGAAGAAGACAAAGAAGATGAAGAAGAAGATGAAGAAGAAGATGAAGAAGAAGATGAAGAAGAAGACGAAGAAGATGAAGAAGAAGACGAAGAAGAAGACGAAGAAGATGAAGAAGAAGACGAAGAAGATGAAGAAGATGAAGAAGAAGACGAAGAAGATGAAGAAGAAGATGAAGAAGAATACGAAGAAGACTAAGAAGAAGATGAAGAAGAAGACGAAGAAGACGAAGAAGATGAAGAAGAAGATGAAGAAGAAGACGAAGAAGACGAAGAAGACGACGAAGAAGATGAAGAAGAAGATAAAGAAGACGACGACGACGATGTCGACGAAGAAGAAGATGAAGACGACGAAGAAGACGAAGAAGAAGATGAAGAAGAAGATGAAGAAGATGAAGATGATGAAGAAGATGAAGAAGAAGATGAAGAAGTTGAAGAAGAAGATGAAGAAGAAGACGAAGAAGATGAGGAAGAAGACGAAGAAGATGAAGAAGAAGATGAAGAAGAAGACGAAGAAGATGAAGAAGAAGACGAAGAAGAAGACGAAGAAGATGAAGATGAAGATGAAGAAGAAGATGAAGAAGAAGATGAAGAAGATGAAGAAGAAGATGAAGAAGAAGACGAAGAAGATGAAGAAGAAGATGAAGAAGAAGACGAAGAAGATGAAGAAGAAGATGAAGAAGAAGACGAAGAAGATGAAGAAGAAGATGAAGAAGAAGACGAAGAAGATGAAGAAGAAGACGAAGAAGATGAAGAAGAAGATGAAGAAGAAGACGAAGAAGAAGACGAAGAAGATGAAGAAGAAGATGAAGAAGAAGACGAAGAAGATGAAGAAGAAGATGAAGAAGAAGACGAAGAAGACGAAGAAGATGAAGAAGAAGATGAAGAAGAAGACGAAGAAGTAGACGAAGAAGAAGACGAAGAAGACGAAGAAGACGACGAAGAAGATGAAGAAGAAGATGAAGAAGAAGATGAAGAAGAAGATGAAGTAGAAGACGAAGAAGATGAAGAAGAAGACGAAGAAGAAGACGAAGAAGATGAAGAAGAAGAAGAAGATGAAGTAGAAGATGAAGTAGAAGATGAAGAAGAAGACGAAGAAGAAGACGAAGAAGAAGACGAAGAAGAAGACGAAGAAGAAGACGAAGAAGAAGACGAAGAAGAAGAAGAAGAAGATGAAGAAGAAGAAGAAGATGAAGTAGAAGATGAAGAAGAAGATGAAGAAGAAGATGAAGAAGAAGATGAAGAAGAAGATGAAGAAGAAGAAGAAGATGAAGAAGAAGATGAAGAAGATGAAGAAGAAGAAGATCAAGAAGATGAAGATGAAGAAGAAGATGAAGAAGAAGATGAAGAAGAAGATGAAGAAGAAAATGAAGAAGAAGATGAAGAAGAAGAAGATGAAGAAGATAAAGAAGAAGATGAAGAAGAAGAAGAAGAAGACGAAGAAGATGAAGAAGAAGATGAAGAAGAATACGAAGAAGATGAAGAAGAAGATGAAGAAGAAGACGAAGAAGATGAAGAAGAAGACGAAGAAGATGCAGGAGAAGACGAAGAAGAAGACGAAGAAGATGAAGAAGAAGACGAAGAAGATGAAGAAGATGAAGAAGAAGACGAAGAAGATGAAGAAGAAGATGAAGAAGAAGACGAAGAAGATGAAGAAGAAGACGAAGAAGAAGACGAAGAAGATGAAGATGAAGATGAAGAAGAAGATGAAGAAGAAGACGAAGAAGATGAAGAAGAAGACGAAGAAGAAGACAAAGAAGATGAAGAAGAAGATGAAGAAGATGAAGAAGAAGATGAAGAAGAAGATGAAGAAGATGAAGAAGAAGATGAAGAAGAAGACGAAGAAGATGAAGAAGAAGATGAAGAAGAAGACGAAGAAGATGAAGAAGAAGATGAAGAAGAAGACGAAGAAGATGAAGAAGAAGATGAAGAAGAAGACGAAGAAGATGAAGAAGAAGACGAAGAAGATGAAGAAGAAGATGAAGAAGAAGACGAAGAAGATGAAGAAGAAGATGAAGAAGAAGAAGAAGATGAAGAAGAAGACGAAGAAGAAGAAGAAGATGAAGAAGAAGACGAAGAAGATGAAGAAGAAGATGAAGAAGAAGACGAAGAAGATGAAGAAGAAGATGAAGAAGATGAAGAAGAAGATGAAGAAGAAGATGAAGAAGAAGATGAAGAAGATGAAGAAGAAGACGAAGAAGATGAAGATGAAGATGAAGAAGAAGATGAAGAAGAAGATGAAGAAGATGAAGAAGAAGATGAAGAAGAAGACGAAGAAGATGAAGAAGAAGATGAAGAAGAAGACGAAGAAGATGAAGAAGAAGACGAAGAAGAAGACGAAGAAGATGAAGAAGAAGACGAAGAAGATGAAGAAGAAGATGAAGAAGAAGACGAAGAAGATGAGGAAGAAGATGAAGAAGAAGACGAAGAAGATGAAGAAGATGAAGAAGAAGACGAAGAAGATGAAGAAGAAGATGAAGAAGAAGACGAAGAAGATGAAGAAGAAGATGAAGAAGAAGACGAAGAAGACGAAGAAGATGAAGAAGAAGATGAAGAAGAAGACGAAGAAGAAGACGAAGAAGAAGACGAAGAAGACGAAGAAGAAGATGAACAAGAAGACGAAGAAGACGACGAAGAAGACGAAGAAGAAGACGAAGAAGAAGACGAAGAAGACGAAGAAGAAGACGAAGAAGAAGACGAAGAAGACGACGAAGAAGACGAAGAAGAAGATGAAGAAGAAGATGAAGAAGACGAAGAAGATGAAGAAGACGAAGAAGACAAAGAAGAAGACGAAGAAGAAGACGAAGAAGACGAAGAAGAAGACGAAGAAGAAGACGACGAAGAAGACGAAGAAGAAGACAAAGAAGAT
Organism: Mustelus asterias; assembly: GCF_964213995.1. Taxonomy (NCBI): domain Eukaryota; kingdom Metazoa; phylum Chordata; class Chondrichthyes; order Carcharhiniformes; family Triakidae; genus Mustelus; species Mustelus asterias. The sequence goes on from NW_027590529.1 coordinate 164,642, forward strand.
GAAGAAGAAGATGAAGAAGAAGACGAAGAAGATGAAGAAGAAGATGAAGAAGAAGACGAAGAAGATGAAGAAGAAGACGAAGAAGAAGACGAAGAAGATGAAGAAGAAGACGAAGAAGAACACGAAGAAGATGAAGAAGAAGATGAAGAAGAAGACGAAGAAGATGAAGAAGAAGACGAAGAAGAAGACGAAGAAGACGAAGAAGAAGACGAAGAAGACGAAGAAGAAGACAAAGAAGATGAAGAAGAAGATGAAGAAGAAGATGAAGAAGAAGATGAAGAAGAAGACGAAGAAGATGAAGAAGAAGACGAAGAAGAAGACGAAGAAGATGAAGAAGAAGACGAAGAAGATGAAGAAGATGAAGAAGAAGACGAAGAAGATGAAGAAGAAGATGAAGAAGAATACGAAGAAGACTAAGAAGAAGATGAAGAAGAAGACGAAGAAGACGAAGAAGATGAAGAAGAAGATGAAGAAGAAGACGAAGAAGACGAAGAAGACGACGAAGAAGATGAAGAAGAAGATAAAGAAGACGACGACGACGATGTCGACGAAGAAGAAGATGAAGACGACGAAGAAGACGAAGAAGAAGATGAAGAAGAAGATGAAGAAGATGAAGATGATGAAGAAGATGAAGAAGAAGATGAAGAAGTTGAAGAAGAAGATGAAGAAGAAGACGAAGAAGATGAGGAAGAAGACGAAGAAGATGAAGAAGAAGATGAAGAAGAAGACGAAGAAGATGAAGAAGAAGACGAAGAAGAAGACGAAGAAGATGAAGATGAAGATGAAGAAGAAGATGAAGAAGAAGATGAAGAAGATGAAGAAGAAGATGAAGAAGAAGACGAAGAAGATGAAGAAGAAGATGAAGAAGAAGACGAAGAAGATGAAGAAGAAGATGAAGAAGAAGACGAAGAAGATGAAGAAGAAGATGAAGAAGAAGACGAAGAAGATGAAGAAGAAGACGAAGAAGATGAAGAAGAAGATGAAGAAGAAGACGAAGAAGAAGACGAAGAAGATGAAGAAGAAGATGAAGAAGAAGACGAAGAAGATGAAGAAGAAGATGAAGAAGAAGACGAAGAAGACGAAGAAGATGAAGAAGAAGATGAAGAAGAAGACGAAGAAGTAGACGAAGAAGAAGACGAAGAAGACGAAGAAGACGACGAAGAAGATGAAGAAGAAGATGAAGAAGAAGATGAAGAAGAAGATGAAGTAGAAGACGAAGAAGATGAAGAAGAAGACGAAGAAGAAGACGAAGAAGATGAAGAAGAAGAAGAAGATGAAGTAGAAGATGAAGTAGAAGATGAAGAAGAAGACGAAGAAGAAGACGAAGAAGAAGACGAAGAAGAAGACGAAGAAGAAGACGAAGAAGAAGACGAAGAAGAAGAAGAAGAAGATGAAGAAGAAGAAGAAGATGAAGTAGAAGATGAAGAAGAAGATGAAGAAGAAGATGAAGAAGAAGATGAAGAAGAAGATGAAGAAGAAGAAGAAGATGAAGAAGAAGATGAAGAAGATGAAGAAGAAGAAGATCAAGAAGATGAAGATGAAGAAGAAGATGAAGAAGAAGATGAAGAAGAAGATGAAGAAGAAAATGAAGAAGAAGATGAAGAAGAAGAAGATGAAGAAGATAAAGAAGAAGATGAAGAAGAAGAAGAAGAAGACGAAGAAGATGAAGAAGAAGATGAAGAAGAATACGAAGAAGATGAAGAAGAAGATGAAGAAGAAGACGAAGAAGATGAAGAAGAAGACGAAGAAGATGCAGGAGAAGACGAAGAAGAAGACGAAGAAGATGAAGAAGAAGACGAAGAAGATGAAGAAGATGAAGAAGAAGACGAAGAAGATGAAGAAGAAGATGAAGAAGAAGACGAAGAAGATGAAGAAGAAGACGAAGAAGAAGACGAAGAAGATGAAGATGAAGATGAAGAAGAAGATGAAGAAGAAGACGAAGAAGATGAAGAAGAAGACGAAGAAGAAGACAAAGAAGATGAAGAAGAAGATGAAGAAGATGAAGAAGAAGATGAAGAAGAAGATGAAGAAGATGAAGAAGAAGATGAAGAAGAAGACGAAGAAGATGAAGAAGAAGATGAAGAAGAAGACGAAGAAGATGAAGAAGAAGATGAAGAAGAAGACGAAGAAGATGAAGAAGAAGATGAAGAAGAAGACGAAGAAGATGAAGAAGAAGACGAAGAAGATGAAGAAGAAGATGAAGAAGAAGACGAAGAAGATGAAGAAGAAGATGAAGAAGAAGAAGAAGATGAAGAAGAAGACGAAGAAGAAGAAGAAGATGAAGAAGAAGACGAAGAAGATGAAGAAGAAGATGAAGAAGAAGACGAAGAAGATGAAGAAGAAGATGAAGAAGATGAAGAAGAAGATGAAGAAGAAGATGAAGAAGAAGATGAAGAAGATGAAGAAGAAGACGAAGAAGATGAAGATGAAGATGAAGAAGAAGATGAAGAAGAAGATGAAGAAGATGAAGAAGAAGATGAAGAAGAAGACGAAGAAGATGAAGAAGAAGATGAAGAAGAAGACGAAGAAGATGAAGAAGAAGACGAAGAAGAAGACGAAGAAGATGAAGAAGAAGACGAAGAAGATGAAGAAGAAGATGAAGAAGAAGACGAAGAAGATGAGGAAGAAGATGAAGAAGAAGACGAAGAAGATGAAGAAGATGAAGAAGAAGACGAAGAAGATGAAGAAGAAGATGAAGAAGAAGACGAAGAAGATGAAGAAGAAGATGAAGAAGAAGACGAAGAAGACGAAGAAGATGAAGAAGAAGATGAAGAAGAAGACGAAGAAGAAGACGAAGAAGAAGACGAAGAAGACGAAGAAGAAGATGAACAAGAAGACGAAGAAGACGACGAAGAAGACGAAGAAGAAGACGAAGAAGAAGACGAAGAAGACGAAGAAGAAGACGAAGAAGAAGACGAAGAAGACGACGAAGAAGACGAAGAAGAAGATGAAGAAGAAGATGAAGAAGACGAAGAAGATGAAGAAGACGAAGAAGACAAAGAAGAAGACGAAGAAGAAGACGAAGAAGACGAAGAAGAAGACGAAGAAGAAGACGACGAAGAAGACGAAGAAGAAGACAAAGAAGATGAAGAAGAAGATGAAGAAGAAGACGAAGAAGATGAAGAAGAAGATGAAGAAGAAGACGAAGAAGATGAAGAAGAAGACGAAGAAGAAGACGAAGAAGATGAAGAAGAAGACGAGGAAGATGAAGAAGAAGATGAAGAAGAAGACGAAGAAGATGAAGAAGAAGATGAAGAAGAAGACGAAGAAGTAGACGAAGAAGAAGACGAAGAAGACGAAGAAGACGAAGAAGAAGACAAAGAAGATGAAGAAGAAGATGAAGAAGAAGACGAAGAAGATGAAGAAGAAGATGAAGAAGAAGACGAAGAAGAAGACGAAGAAGATGAAGAAGAAGACGAAGAAGATGAAGAAGAAGATGAAGAAGAAGACGAAGAAGATGAAGAAGATGAAGAAGAAGACGAAGAAGATGAAGAAGAAGATGAAGAAGAAGACGAAGAAGATGAAGAAGAAGATGAAGAAGAAGACGAAGAAGACGAAGAAGATGAAGAAGAAGATGAAGAAGAAGACGAAGAAGAAGACGAAGAAGAAGACGAAGAAGACGAAGAAGAAGATGAACAAGAAGACGAAGAAGACGACGAAGAAGACGAAGAAGAAGACGAAGAAGAAGACGAAGAAGACGAAGAAGAAGACGAAGAAGAAGACGAAGAAGACGACGAAGAAGACGAAGAAGAAGATGAAGAAGAAGATGAAGAAGACGAAGAAGAAGACGAAGATGATGAAGAAGAAGATGAAGAAGAAGACAAAGAAGAAGACGAAGAAGAAGACGAAGAAGACGAAGAAGAAGACGAAGAAGAAGACGAAGAAGATGAAGAAGAAGACGAGGAAGATGAAGAAGAAGATGAAGAAGAAGACGAAGAAGATGAAGAAGAAGATGAAGAAGAAGACGAAGAAGTAGACGAAGAAGAAGACGAAGAAGACGAAGAAGACGAAGAAGAAGACAAAGAAGATGAAGAAGAAGATGAAGAAGACGACGAAGAAGATGAAGAAGAAGATGAAGAAGAAGACGAAGAAGATGAAGAAGAAGACGAAGAAGAAGACGAAGAAGATGAAGAAGAAGATGAAGAAGAAGACGAAGAAGATGAAGAAGAAGACGAAGAAGAAGACGAAGAAGACGAAGAAGAAGACAAAGAAGACGAAGAAGAAGACAAAGAAGATGAAGAAGAAGATGAAGAAGAAGATGAAGAAGAAGATGAAGAAGAAGACGAAGAAGATGAAGAAGAAGACGAAGAAGAAGACGAAGAAGATGAAGAAGAAGACGAAGAAGATGAAGAAGAAGATGAAGAAGAAGACGAAGAAGATGAAGAAGAAGATGAAGAAGAATACGAAGAAGACTAAGAAGAAGATGAAGAAGAAGACGAAGAAGACGAAGAAGATGAAGAAGAAGATGAAGAAGAAGACGAAGAAGTAGACGAAGAAGAAGACGAAGAAGACGAAGAAGACGACGAAGAAGATGAAGAAGAAGATAAAGAAGACGACGACGACGACGACGACGATGTCGACGAAGAAGAAGATGAAGACGACGAAGAAGACGAAGAAGAAGATGAAGGAGAAGATGAAGAAGATGAAGATGATGAAGAAGATGAAGAAGAAGATGAAGAAGTTGAAGAAGAAGATGAAGAAGAAGACGAAGAAGATGAAGAAGAAGACGAAGAAGATGAAGAAGAAGATGAAGAAGAAGACGAAGAAGATGAAGAAGAAGACGAAGAAGAAGACGAAGAAGATGAAGATGAAGATGAAGATGAAGATGAAGAAGAAGATGAAGAAGAAGATGAAGAAGATGAAGAAGAAGATGATGAAGAAGACGAAGAAGATGAAGAAGAAGATGAAGAAGAAGACGAAGAAGATGAAGAAGAAGATGAAGAAGAAGACGAAGAAGATGAAGAAGAAGATGAAGAAGAAGACGAAGAAGATGAAGAAGAAGACGAAGAAGATGAAGAAGAAGATGAAGAAGAAGACGAAGAAGAAGACGAAGAAGATGAAGAAGAAGATGAAGAAGAAGACTAAGAAGATGAAGAAGAAGATGAAGAAGAAGACGAAGAAGACGAAGAAGATGAAGAAGAAGATGAAGGAGAAGACGAAGAAGTAGACGAAGAAGAAGACGAAGAAGACGAAGAAGACGACGAAGAAAATGAAGAAGAAGATGAAGAAGAAGATGAAGAAGAAGATGAAGAAGAAGACGAAGAAGAAGACGAAGAAGAAGACGAAGAAGATGAAGAAGAAGAAGAAGATGAAGTAGAAGATGAAGAAGAAGATGAAGAAGAAGACGAAGAAGAAGACGAAGAAGAAGAAGAAGAAGAAGATGAAGAAGAAGAAGAAGATGAAGTAGAAGATGAAGAAGAAGATGAAGAAGAAGATGAAGAAGAAGATGAAGAAGAAGATGAAGAAGAAGAAGAAGAAGATGAAGAAGAAGATGAAGAAGATGAAGAAGAAGAAGATCAAGAAGATGAAGATGAAGAAGAAGATGAAGAAGAAGATGAAGAAGAAGAAGAAGAAGAAGATGAAGAAGATGAAGAAGAAGATGAAGAAGAAGAAGAAGAAGAAGACGAAGAAGATGAAGAAGAAGATGAAGAAGAAGACGAAGAAGATGAAGAAGAAGATGAAGAAGAAGACGAAGAAGATGAAGAAGAAGATGAAGAAGATGCCGCAGAAGACGAAGAAGAAGACGAAGAAGATGAAGAAGAAGATGAAGAAGAAGACGAAGAAGATGAAGAAGAAGACGAAGAAGAAGACGAAGAAGATGAAGATGAAGAAGAAGATGAAGAAGAAGACGAAGAAGATGAAGAAGAAGACGAAGAAGAAGACGAAGAAGATGAAGAAGAAGATGAAGAAGATGAAGAAGAAGATGAAGAAGAAGACGAAGAAGATGAAGAAGAAGATGAAGAAGAAGACGAAGAAGATGAAGAAGAAGATGAAGAAGAAGACGAAGAAGATGAAGATAAAGATGAAGAAGACGAAGAAGATGAAGAAGAAGACGAAGAAGATGAAGAAGAAGATGAAGAAGAAGACGAAGAAGATGAAGAAGAAGATGAAGAAGAAGAAGAAGAAGATGAAGAAGAAGACGAAGAAGAAGAAGAAGATGAAGAAGAAGACGAAGAAGATGAAGAAGAAGATGAAGAAGAAGACGAAGAAGATGAAGAAGAAGATGAAGAAGATGAAGAAGAAGATGAAGAAGAAGATGGAGAAGAAGATGAAGAAGATGAAGAAGAAGACGAAGAAGATGAAGATGAAGATGAAGAAGAAGATGAAGAAGAAGATGAAGAAGATGAAGAAGAAGATGAAGAAGAAGACGAAGAAGATGAAGAAGAAGATGAAGAAGAAGACGAAGAAGATGAAGAAGAAGATGAAGAAGAAGACGAAGAAGATGAAGAAGAAGATGAAGAAGAAGATGAAGAAGAAGACGAAGAAGATGAAGAAGAAGACGAAGAAGATGAAGAAGAAGACGAAGAAGAAGACGAAGAAGTAGACGAAGAAGAAGACGAAGAAGACGAAGAAGACGAAGAAGAAGACAAAGAAGATGAAGAAGAAGATGAAGAAGAAGACGAAGAAGATGAAGAAGAAGATGAAGAAGAAGACGAAGAAGAAGACGAAGAAGATGAAGAAGAAGACGAAGAAGATGAAGAAGATGAAGAAGAAGACGAAGAAGATGAAGAAGAAGATGAAGAAGAAGACGAAGAAGATGAAGGAGAAGATGAAGAAGAAGACGAAGAAGACGAAGAAGATGAAGAAGAAGATGAAGAAGAAGACGAAGAAGAAGACGAAGAAGAAGACGAAGAAGAGGAAGAAGAAGATGAACAAGAAGACGAAGAAGACGACGAAGAAGACGAAGAAGAAGACGAAGAAGAAGACGAAGAAGACGAAGAAGAAGACGAAGAAGAAGACGAAGAAGACGACGAAGAAGACGAAGAAGAAGATGAAGAAGAAGATGAAGAAGACGAAGAAGAAGACGAAGATGATGAAGAAGAAGATGAAGAAGAAGACAAAGAAAAAGACGAAGAAGAAGACGAAGAAGACGAAGAAGAAGACGAAGAAGAAGACGAAGAAGATGAAGAAGAAGACGAGGAAGATGAAGAAGAAGATGAAGAAGAAGACGAAGAAGATGAAGAAGAAGATGAAGAAGAAGATGAAGAAGAAGACGAAGAAGTAGACGAAGAAGAAGACGAAGAAGACGAAGAAGAAGACAAAGAAGATGAAGAAGAAGATGAAGAAGAAGACGAAGAAGAAGACGAAGAAGATGAAGAAGAAGACGAGGAAGATGAAGAAGAAGATGAAGAATAAGACGAAGAAGATGAAGAAGAAGATGAAGAAGAAGACGAAGAAGTAGACGAAGAAGAAGACGAAGAAGACGAAGAAGACGAAGAAGAAGACAAAGAAGATGAAGAAGAAGATGAAGAAGAAGACGAAGAAGATGAAGAAGAAGATGAAGAAGACGAAGAAGATGAAGAAGAAGATGAAGAAGAAGACGAAGAAGATGAAGAAGAAGATGAAGAAGAAGACGAAGAAGATGAAGAAGAAGACGAAGAAGAAGACGAAGAAGACGAAGAAGAAGACAAAGAAGACGAAGAAGAAGACAAAGAAGATGAAGAAGAAGATGAAGAAGAAGATGAAGAAGAAGATGAAGAAGAAGACGAAGAAGATGAAGAAGAAGACGAAGAAGAAGACGAAGAAGATGAAGAAGAAGACGAAGAAGATGAAGAAGAAGATGAAGAAGAAGACGAAGAAGATGAAGAAGAAGATGAAGAAGAATACGAAGAAGACTAAGAAGAAGATGAAGAAGAAGACGAAGAAGACGAAGAAGATGAAGAAGAAGATGAAGAAGAAGACGAAGAAGTAGACGAAGAAGAAGACGAAGAAGACGAAGAAGACGACGAAGAAGATGAAGAAGAAGATAAAGAAGACGACGACGACGACGACGACGATGTCGACGAAGAAGAAGATGAAGACGACGAAGAAGACGAAGAAGAAGATGAAGGAGAAGATGAAGAAGATGAAGATGATGAAGAGGATGAAGAAGAAGATGAAGAAGTTGAAGAAGAAGATGAAGAAGAAGACGAAGAAGATGAAGAAGAAGACGAAGAAGATGAAGAAGAAGATGAAGAAGAAGACGAAGAAGATGAAGAAGAAGACGAAGAAGAAGACGAAGAAGATGAAGATGAAGATGAAGAAGAAGATGAAGAAGAAGATGAAGAAGATGAAGAAGAAGATGAAGAAGAAGACGAAGAAGATGAAGAAGAAGATGAAGAAGAAGACGAAGAAGATGAAGAAGAAGATGAAGAAGAAGACGAAGAAGATGAAGAAGAAGATGAAGAAGAAGACGAAGAAGATGAAGAAGAAGACGAAGAAGATGAAGAAGAAGATGAAGAAGAAGACGAAGAAGAAGACGAAGAAGATGAAGAAGAAGATGAAGAAGAAGACGAAGAAGATGAAGAAGAAGATGAAGAAGAAGACGAAGAAGACGAAGAAGATGAAGAAGAAGATGAAGAAGAAGACGAAGAAGTAGACGAAGAAGAAGACGAAGAAGACGACGAAGAAGACGAAGAAGAAGATGAAGAAGAAGATGAAGAAGACGAAGAAGAAGACGAAGATGATGAAGAAGAAGATGAAGAAGAAGACAAAGAAAAAGACGAAGAAGGAGACGAAGAAGACGAAGAAGAAGACGAAGAAGAAGACGAAGAAGATGAAGGAGAAGACGAGGAAGATGAAGAAGAAGATGAAGAAGAAGACGAAGAAGATGAAGAAGAAGATGAAGAAGAAGATGAAGAAGAAGACGAAGAAGTAGACGAAGAAGAAGACGAAGAAGACGAAGAAGAAGACAAAGAAGATGAAGAAGAAGATGAAGAAGAAGACGAAGAAGAAGACGAAGAAGATGAAGAAGAAGACGAGGAAGATGAAGAAGAAGATGAAGAAGAAGACGAAGAAGATGAAGAAGAAGATGAAGAAGAAGACGAAGAAGTAGACGAAGAAGAAGACGAAGAAGACGAAGAAGACGAAGAAGAAGACAAAGAAGATGAAGAAGAAGATGAAGAAGAAGACGAAGAAGATGAAGAAGAAGATGAAGAAGAAGACGAAGAAGATGAAGAAGAAGACGAAGAAGAAGACGAAGAAGATGAAGAAGAAGATGAAGAAGAAGACGAAGAAGATGAAGAAGAAGACGAAGAAGAAGACGAAGAAGACGAAGAAGAAGACAAAGAAGACGAAGAAGAAGACAAAGAAGATGAAGAAGAAGATGAAGAAGAAGATGAAGAAGAAGATGAAGAAGAAGACGAAGAAGATGAAGAAGAAGACGAAGAAGAAGACGAAGAAGATGAAGAAGAAGACGAAGAAGATGAAGAAGAAGATGAAGAAGAAGACGAAGAAGATGAAGAAGAAGATGAAGAAGAATACGAAGAAGACTAAGAAGAAGATGAAGAAGAAGACGAAGAAGACGAAGAAGATGAAGAAGAAGATGAAGAAGACGAAGAAGATGAAGAAGAAGATGAAGAAGAAGACGAAGAAGATGAAGAAGAAGATGAAGAAGAAGACGAAGAAGATGAAGAAGAAGACGAAGAAGAAGACGAAGAAGACGAAGAAGAAGACAAAGAAGACGAAGAAGAAGACGAAGAAGATGAAGAAGAAGACGAAGAAGAAGACGAAGAAGATGAAGAAGAAGATGAAGAAGAAGACGAAGAAGATGAAGAAGAAGATGAAGAAGAATACGAAGAAGACTAAGAAGAAGATGAAGAAGAAGACGAAGAAGACGAAGAAGATGAAGAAGAAGATGAAGAAGAAGACGAAGAAGTAGACGAAGAAGAAGACGAAGAAGACGAAGAAGACGACGAAGAAGATGAAGAAGAAGATAAAGAAGACGACGACGACGACGACGACGATGTCGACGAAGAAGAAGATGAAGACGACGAAGAAGACGAAGAAGAAGATGAAGGAGAAGATGAAGAAGATGAAGATGATGAAGAGGATGAAGAAGAAGATGAAGAAGTTGAAGAAGAAGATGAAGAAGAAGACGAAGAAGATGAAGAAGAAGACGAAGAAGATGAAGAAGAAGATGAAGAAGAAGACGAAGAAGATGAAGAAGAAGACGAAGAAGAAGACGAAGAAGATGAAGATGAAGATGAAGAAGAAGATGAAGAAGAAGATGAAGAAGATGAAGAAGAAGATGAAGAAGAAGACGAAGAAGATGAAGAAGAAGATGAAGAAGAAGACGAAGAAGATGAAGAAGAAGATGAAGAAGAAGACGAAGAAGATGAAGAAGAAGATGAAGAAGAAGACGAAGAAGATGAAGAAGAAGACGAAGAAGATGAAGAAGAAGATGAAGAAGAAGACGAAGAAGAAGACGAAGAAGATGAAGAAGAAGATGAAGAAGAAGACGAAGAAGATGAAGAAGAAGATGAAGAAGAAGACGAAGAAGACGAAGAAGATGAAGAAGAAGATGAAGAAGAAGACGAAGAAGAAGACGAAGAAGAAGACGAAGAAGACGACGAAGAAGACGAAGAAGAAGATGAAGAAGAAGATGAAGAAGACGAAGAAGAAGACGAAGATGATGAAGAAGAAGATGAAGAAGAAGACAAAGAAAAAGACGAAGAAGGAGACGAAGAAGACGAAGAAGAAGACGAAGAAGAAGACGAAGAAGATGAAGGAGAAGACGAGGAAGATGAAGAAGAAGATGAAGAAGAAGACGAAGAAGATGAAGAAGAAGATGAAGAAGAAGATGAAGAAGAAGACGAAGAAGTAGACGAAGAAGAAGACGAAGAAGACGAAGAAGAAGACAAAGAAGATGAAGAAGAAGATGAAGAAGAAGACGAAGAAGAAGACGAAGAAGATGAAGAAGAAGACGAGGAAGATGAAGAAGAAGATGAAGAAGAAGACGAAGAAGATGAAGAAGAAGATGAAGAAGAAGACGAAGAAGTAGACGAAGAAGAAGACGAAGAAGACGAAGAAGACGAAGAAGAAGACAAAGAAGATGAAGAAGAAGATGAAGAAGAAGACGAAGAAGATGAAGAAGAAGATGAAGAAGACGAAGAAGATGAAGAAGAAGACGAAGAAGAAGACGAAGAAGATGAAGAAGAAGATGAAGAAGAAGACGAAGAAGATGAAGAAGAAGACGAAGAAGAAGACGAAGAAGACGAAGAAGAAGACAAAGAAGACGAAGAAGAAGACAAAGAAGATGAAGAAGAAGATGAAGAAGAAGATGAAGAAGAAGATGAAGAAGAAGACGAAGAAGATGAAGAAGAAGACGAAGAAGAAGACGAAGAAGATGAAGAAGAAGACGAAGAAGATGAAGAAGAAGATGAAGAAGAAGACGAAGAAGATGAAGAAGAAGATGAAGAAGAATACGAAGAAGACTAAGAAGAAGATGAAGAAGAAGACGAAGAAGACGAAGAAGATGAAGAAGAAGATGAAGAAGAAGACGAAGAAGTAGACGAAGAAGAAGACGAAGAAGACGAAGAAGACGACGAAGAAGATGAAGAAGAAGATAAAGAAGACGACGACGACGACGATGTCGACGAAGAAGAAGATGAAGACGACGAAGAAGACGAAGAAGAAGATGAAGGAGAAGATGAAGAAGATGAAGATGATGAAGAAGATGAAGAAGAAGATGAAGAAGTTGAAGAAGAAGATGAAGAAGAAGACGAAGAAGATGAAGAAGAAGACGAAGAAGATGAAGAAGAAGATGAAGAAGAAGACGAAGAAGATGAAGAAGAAGACGAAGAAGAAGACGAAGAAGATGAAGATGAAGATGAAGAAGAAGATGAAGAAGAAGATGAAGAAGATGAAGAAGAAGATGAAGAAGAAGACGAAGAAGATGAAGAAGAAGATGAAGAAGAAGACGAAGAAGATGAAGAAGAAGATGAAGAAGAAGACGAAGAAGATGAAGAAGAAGATGAAGAAGAAGACGAAGAAGATGAAGAAGAAGACGAAGAAGATGAAGAAGAAGATGAAGAAGAAGACGAAGAAGAAGACGAAGAAGATGAAGAAGAAGATGAAGAAGAAGACGAAGAAGATGAAGAAGAAGATGAAGAAGAAGACGAAGAAGACGAAGAAGATGAAGAAGAAGATGAAGAAGAAGACGAAGAAGTAGACGAAGAAGAAGACGAAGAAGACGACGAAGAAGACGAAGAAGAAGATGAAGAAGAAGATGAAGAAGACGAAGAAGAAGACGAAGATGATGAAGAAGAAGATGAAGAAGAAGACAAAGAAAAAGACGAAGAAGGAGACGAAGAAGACGAAGAAGAAGACGAAGAAGAAGACGAAGAAGATGAAGGAGAAGACGAGGAAGATGAAGAAGAAGATGAAGAAGAAGACGAAGAAGATGAAGAAGAAGATGAAGAAGAAGATGAAGAAGAAGACGAAGAAGTAGACGAAGAAGAAGACGAAGAAGACGAAGAAGAAGACAAAGAAGATGAAGAAGAAGATGAAGAAGAAGACGAAGAAGAAGACGAAGAAGATGAAGAAGAAGACGAGGAAGATGAAGAAGAAGATGAAGAAGAAGACGAAGAAGATGAAGAAGAAGATGAAGAAGAAGACGAAGAAGTAGACGAAGAAGAAGACGAAGAAGACGAAGAAGACGAAGAAGAAGACAAAGAAGATGAAGAAGAAGATGAAGAAGAAGACGAAGAAGATGAAGAAGAAGATGAAGAAGAAGACGAAGAAGATGAAGAAGAAGACGAAGAAGAAGACGAAGAAGATGAAGAAGAAGATGAAGAAGAAGACGAAGAAGATGAAGAAGAAGACGAAGAAGAAGACGAAGAAGACGAAGAAGAAGACAAAGAAGACGAAGAAGAAGACAAAGAAGATGAAGAAGAAGATGAAGAAGAAGATGAAGAAGAAGATGAAGAAGAAGACGAAGAAGATGAAGAAGAAGACGAAGAAGAAGACGAAGAAGATGAAGAAGAAGACGAAGAAGATGAAGAAGAAGATGAAGAAGAAGACGAAGAAGATGAAGAAGAAGATGAAGAAGAATACGAAGAAGACTAAGAAGAAGATGAAGAAGAAGACGAAGAAGACGAAGAAGACGACGAAGAAGATGAAGAAGAAGATAAAGAAGACGACGACGACGACGACGACGATGTCGACGAAGAAGAAGATGAAGACGACGAAGAAGACGAAGAAGAAGATGAAGGAGAAGATGAAGAAGATGAAGATGATGAAGAGGATGAAGAAGAAGATGAAGAAGTTGAAGAAGAAGATGAAGAAGAAGACGAAGAAGATGAAGAAGAAGACGAAGAAGATGAAGAAGAAGATGAAGAAGAAGACGAAGAAGATGAAGAAGAAGACGAAGAAGAAGACGAAGAAGATGAAGATGAAGATGAAGAAGAAGATGAAGAAGAAGATGAAGAAGATGAAGAAGAAGATGAAGAAGAAGACGAAGAAGATGAAGAAGAAGATGAAGAAGAAGACGAAGAAGATGAAGAAGAAGATGAAGAAGAAGACGAAGAAGATGAAGAAGAAGATGAAGAAGAAGACGAAGAAGATGAAGAAGAAGACGAAGAAGATGAAGAAGAAGATGAAGAAGAAGACGAAGAAGAAGACGAAGAAGATGAAGAAGAAGATGAAGAAGAAGACGAAGAAGATGAAGAAGAAGATGAAGAAGAAGACGAAGAAGACGAAGAAGATGAAGAAGAAGATGAAGAAGAAGACGAAGAAGAAGACGAAGAAGAAGACGAAGAAGACGACGAAGAAGACGAAGAAGAAGATGAAGAAGAAGATGAAGAAGACGAAGAAGAAGACGAAGATGATGAAGAAGAAGATGAAGAAGAAGACAAAGAAAAAGACGAAGAAGGAGACGAAGAAGACGAAGAAGAAGACGAAGAAGAAGACGAAGAAGATGAAGGAGAAGACGAGGAAGATGAAGAAGAAGATGAAGAAGAAGACGAAGAAGATGAAGAAGAAGATGAAGAAGAAGATGAAGAAGAAGACGAAGAAGTAGACGAAGAAGAAGACGAAGAAGACGAAGAAGAAGACAAAGAAGATGAAGAAGAAGATGAAGAAGAAGACGAAGAAGAAGACGAAGAAGATGAAGAAGAAGACGAGGAAGATGAAGAAGAAGATGAAGAAGAAGACGAAGAAGATGAAGAAGAAGATGAAGAAGAAGACGAAGAAGTAGACGAAGAAGAAGACGAAGAAGACGAAGAAGACGAAGAAGAAGACAAAGAAGATGAAGAAGAAGATGAAGAAGAAGACGAAGAAGATGAAGAAGAAGATGAAGAAGACGAAGAAGATGAAGAAGAAGACGAAGAAGAAGACGAAGAAGATGAAGAAGAAGATGAAGAAGAAGACGAAGAAGATGAAGAAGAAGACGAAGAAGAAGACGAAGAAGACGAAGAAGAAGACAAAGAAGACGAAGAAGAAGACAAAGAAGATGAAGAAGAAGATGAAGAAGAAGATGAAGAAGAAGATGAAGAAGAAGACGAAGAAGATGAAGAAGAAGACGAAGAAGAAGACGAAGAAGATGAAGAAGAAGACGAAGAAGATGAAGAAGAAGATGAAGAAGAAGACGAAGAAGATGAAGAAGAAGATGAAGAAGAATACGAAGAAGACTAAGAAGAAGATGAAGAAGAAGACGAAGAAGACGAAGAAGATGAAGAAGAAGATGAAGAAGAAGACGAAGAAGTAGACGAAGAAGAAGACGAAGAAGACGAAGAAGACGACGAAGAAGATGAAGAAGAAGATAAAGAAGACGACGACGACGACGATGTCGACGAAGAAGAAGATGAAGACGACGAAGAAGACGAAGAAGAAGATGAAGGAGAAGATGAAGAAGATGAAGATGATGAAGAAGATGAAGAAGAAGATGAAGAAGTTGAAGAAGAAGATGAAGAAGAAGACGAAGAAGATGAAGAAGAAGACGAAGAAGATGAAGAAGAAGATGAAGAAGAAGACGAAGAAGATGAAGAAGAAGACGAAGAAGAAGACGAAGAAGATGAAGATGAAGATGAAGAAGAAGATGAAGAAGAAGATGAAGAAGATGAAGAAGAAGATGAAGAAGAAGACGAAGAAGATGAAGAAGAAGATGAAGAAGAAGACGAAGAAGATGAAGAAGAAGATGAAGAAGAAGACGAAGAAGATGAAGAAGAAGATGAAGAAGAAGACGAAGAAGATGAAGAAGAAGACGAAGAAGATGAAGAAGAAGATGAAGAAGAAGACGAAGAAGAAGACGAAGAAGATGAAGAAGAAGATGAAGAAGAAGACGAAGAAGATGAAGAAGAAGATGAAGAAGAAGACGAAGAAGACGAAGAAGATGAAGAAGAAGATGAAGAAGAAGACGAAGAAGTAGACGAAGAAGAAGACGAAGAAGACGACGAAGAAGACGAAGAAGAAGATGAAGAAGAAGATGAAGAAGACGAAGAAGAAGACGAAGATGATGAAGAAGAAGATGAAGAAGAAGACAAAGAAAAAGACGAAGAAGGAGACGAAGAAGACGAAGAAGAAGACGAAGAAGAAGACGAAGAAGATGAAGGAGAAGACGAGGAAGATGAAGAAGAAGATGAAGAAGAAGACGAAGAAGATGAAGAAGAAGATGAAGAAGAAGATGAAGAAGAAGACGAAGAAGTAGACGAAGAAGAAGACGAAGAAGACGAAGAAGAAGACAAAGAAGATGAAGAAGAAGATGAAGAAGAAGACGAAGAAGAAGACGAAGAAGATGAAGAAGAAGACGAGGAAGATGAAGAAGAAGATGAAGAAGAAGACGAAGAAGATGAAGAAGAAGATGAAGAAGAAGACGAAGAAGTAGACGAAGAAGAAGACGAAGAAGACGAAGAAGACGAAGAAGAAGACAAAGAAGATGAAGAAGAAGATGAAGAAGAAGACGAAGAAGATGAAGAAGAAGATGAAGAAGAAGACGAAGAAGATGAAGAAGAAGACGAAGAAGAAGACGAAGAAGATGAAGAAGAAGATGAAGAAGAAGACGAAGAAGATGAAGAAGAAGACGAAGAAGAAGACGAAGAAGACGAAGAAGAAGACAAAGAAGACGAAGAAGAAGACAAAGAAGATGAAGAAGAAGATGAAGAAGAAGATGAAGAAGAAGATGAAGAAGAAGACGAAGAAGATGAAGAAGAAGACGAAGAAGAAGACGAAGAAGATGAAGAAGAAGACGAAGAAGATGAAGAAGAAGATGAAGAAGAAGACGAAGAAGATGAAGAAGAAGATGAAGAAGAATACGAAGAAGACTAAGAAGAAGATGAAGAAGAAGACGAAGAAGACGAAGAAGATGAAGAAGAAGATGAAGAAGACGAAGAAGATGAAGAAGAAGATGAAGAAGAAGACGAAGAAGATGAAGAAGAAGATGAAGAAGAAGACGAAGAAGATGAAGAAGAAGACGAAGAAGAAGACGAAGAAGACGAAGAAGAAGACAAAGAAGACGAAGAAGAAGACGAAGAAGATGAAGAAGAAGACGAAGAAGAAGACGAAGAAGATGAAGAAGAAGATGAAGAAGAAGACGAAGAAGATGAAGAAGAAGATGAAGAAGAATACGAAGAAGACTAAGAAGAAGATGAAGAAGAAGACGAAGAAGACGAAGAAGATGAAGAAGAAGATGAAGAAGAAGACGAAGAAGTAGACGAAGAAGAAGACGAAGAAGACGAAGAAGACGACGAAGAAGATGAAGAAGAAGATAAAGAAGACGACGACGACGACGACGACGATGTCGACGAAGAAGAAGATGAAGACGACGAAGAAGACGAAGAAGAAGATGAAGGAGAAGATGAAGAAGATGAAGATGATGAAGAGGATGAAGAAGAAGATGAAGAAGTTGAAGAAGAAGATGAAGAAGAAGACGAAGAAGATGAAGAAGAAGACGAAGAAGATGAAGAAGAAGATGAAGAAGAAGACGAAGAAGATGAAGAAGAAGACGAAGAAGAAGACGAAGAAGATGAAGATGAAGATGAAGAAGAAGATGAAGAAGAAGATGAAGAAGATGAAGAAGAAGATGAAGAAGAAGACGAAGAAGATGAAGAAGAAGATGAAGAAGAAGACGAAGAAGATGAAGAAGAAGATGAAGAAGAAGACGAAGAAGATGAAGAAGAAGATGAAGAAGAAGACGAAGAAGATGAAGAAGAAGACGAAGAAGATGAAGAAGAAGATGAAGAAGAAGACGAAGAAGAAGACGAAGAAGATGAAGAAGAAGATGAAGAAGAAGACGAAGAAGATGAAGAAGAAGATGAAGAAGAAGACGAAGAAGACGAAGAAGATGAAGAAGAAGATGAAGAAGAAGACGAAGAAGAAGACGAAGAAGAAGACGAAGAAGACGACGAAGAAGACGAAGAAGAAGATGAAGAAGAAGATGAAGAAGACGAAGAAGAAGACGAAGATGATGAAGAAGAAGATGAAGAAGAAGACAAAGAAAAAGACGAAGAAGGAGACGAAGAAGACGAAGAAGAAGACGAAGAAGAAGACGAAGAAGATGAAGGAGAAGACGAGGAAGATGAAGAAGAAGATGAAGAAGAAGACGAAGAAGATGAAGAAGAAGATGAAGAAGAAGATGAAGAAGAAGACGAAGAAGTAGACGAAGAAGAAGACGAAGAAGACGAAGAAGAAGACAAAGAAGATGAAGAAGAAGATGAAGAAGAAGACGAAGAAGAAGACGAAGAAGATGAAGAAGAAGACGAGGAAGATGAAGAAGAAGATGAAGAAGAAGACGAAGAAGATGAAGAAGAAGATGAAGAAGAAGACGAAGAAGTAGACGAAGAAGAAGACGAAGAAGACGAAGAAGACGAAGAAGAAGACAAAGAAGATGAAGAAGAAGATGAAGAAGAAGACGAAGAAGATGAAGAAGAAGATGAAGAAGACGAA